>NC_084742.1:27637401-27797401 GCF_033978785.1 Entelurus aequoreus | reverse complement strand
AATTGAGTGTAGCGAGCGCCACGGCTCATCAAGATCGACTTTAGGAGCCGCGCTCAGCCCTTACCGACGGTTCCCGTCATGCGGCGTGACGGATTTAGAGGCCAGACGCAAGCTCAATAGCATCCTGATCACCGTCCAAGCTTGTTATGGCCTCCATAAAACGCTCGGTGGCCGGCCTCAGCTCATAACACCGCCTTCGGGAAGACGGAGGAAGCCTGGGAATGAAACATTTTCACAGCGCTCAGACCTTGACAATAGTTATTTGTTTTATGATAATTCTCCTAACAGCCGCACACTGGGACTTTAACTCCGACTATGAATAAGTTGGAGTGAAACGGAACATTCCAGAATTATAAAGGCCACTAGTTGGAATGAATGCTGGAGGCGATGAAGGGCCACTGGAGTCAGGTGACAAGTAAGAGGCCAAGTAAATTGAGGCCAATGAGGAGAGGCCACAAGCTAAATGCTCACGGCGACAGAGGAAGTGACTCTTTTACAAAAGGAGTACATCAACTCACGATCACATTTCTTCCACGACTGAGCTCGTAACTCAAAAGACTCATATGTCCAAGCAGCCCCGCCCACTGAAATACTTGAAAGCAAAACACCCCAGTTTTAACATGTAACATGTTTTTAAAAAATGAAAAAACACTCTTTGAGATAAGAAATATTGTTTAAAAATATTACAATAGTATGTATTACATACCACTACAGTAGTTTTATAGAATTATGTAATACAATGGAACCTCAATTTACAAACCCCTCTGTTTGTGAACTTTTTGGTTTACAAAGTGTTAAATCACGCCAAATATGCCTGTCTGCGAACCATGTTTCACGGTACGACCGCTTCATTCATTCCTATTGTGGCCTGCTGGCAGGATTTTGGGGCCATTTTTTGGTTGAGGAATTGAGAAAGCGGGCTTTCGACCACAGGAAGTTTTTAATTGTGATGAGAACAGACAAAGGTGCCAAAGCTAGACTTATTTCACAGCGGAGCAGAAGACTACCTCTCGTTCAGTGATGCCTCTTTAAAGAACACCACTTTTATTCCCGCATTTGGTCGTCCGCTTCCTCTCCTTCACACTAACTTGCTTAGTTCCGATGGTTGGAGCTCTGAGTCTATCTCTGAGCGGCGCTCAAAGACGCATGTCAACTACCTAAGCAAAACTCATGTTTGCTTCTTGTGTAAACAAAAAAGAAACAAATGTGTAACAATATACAATCGCGATCAAAAGTTTACATACACTTGTAAAGAACATAATGTCATGGCTGTCTTGAGTTTCCAATAATTTCTACAACTCTTATTTTTTTGTGATAGAGTGATTGGAGCACATACTTGTTGGTCACAAAAAAGATTCATGAAGTTTGGTTCTTTTATGAATTTATTACATGGGTCTACTGAAAATGTGACCAAATCTGCTGGGTCAAAAGTATACATACAGCAATGTTAATATTTGCTTACATGTCCCTTGGCAAGTTTCACTGCAATGAGGCGATTTTTGGTAGCCATCCACAACACCAGGGGGAGCTCCACTAACCACGTTAAACCCAGATTCCGAACTAACAAAGGTCTTAACTCATTCTCTTTCTATGCCACATCAATATGGAATGCACTCCCAACAGGTGTAAAAGAAAGGGCATCTCTATCCTCCTTCAAACCGCACAGCCCTTTGAGACACTTGTGATTTAGGGCTATATAAATAAACATTGATTGATTGATTGATTGACTAAAAGAACACCTCCAGGCAACTACAACCCTAAACTAACACCCTCCCTTCCACATAATACCTCTTCGGATTATAAATAATCAAATGTAAACAATCAAATGTAGACACTTTTTCTTACACTTTTTCTTATACTTTCCTATCTCTCTCTCTATGTACTTGTTATACATATCCTACCAAGTCAGTCCTACACTGTTTCAATATCCATTTCTCTGATGATGCAATTGTTGATGCTGATTGTTGATGACTGAAGTGTTGATACCAACCAAACCTAACCCCCCGCCCCCCTACATATCCCACACCCCGGATTGTAAATAATGTAAATAATTCAATTTATAAACTCTGATGATTATCTTGTGTGATGACTGTATTATGATGATAGTATATATTTCATAGTATTTGATAGTATATATCTGTATCATGAATCAATTTAAGTGGACCCCGACTTAAACAAGTTGAAAAACGTATTTGGGTGTTACCATTTAGTGGTCAATTGTACGGAATATGTACTTCACTGTGCAACCTACTAATAAAATGTTCAATCAATCAATCAATCCACAAGCTTCTGGCAAGCTTCTGGTTGAGTTTTTCACCACTCCTCTTGACACAATTGGTGCAGTTCAGCTAAATTTGTTTGTTTTCTAACCAAATATTAAAATTTGTGTCCAAATTAGATGTCAACGTGTACTAAGTTGTCGGAATACATGCCCATCCTTCTACTATCAAGGTGAAAGGCATTATTTATGATCCATTATAAACTTCCACGAGCAAGGAAGTGAGGAAGCAGCTCACAAGTCGATCTTGTCAAAATAGGCACACCTCTGATCACGGCGCCACTATAAATAATTTGTCTGTGTTAGCGCTTATAATAACAATATCACTAAATACTTGGTTATATTCAAGTTACGAAAGGTAAATGAAGTACTATTGGCGGTTTGTGGATGGTTATTTATTGTTTTTTATGGGCGGTATAGAGGACCTCCTATTGGCTCCATTGTAAGCAGACTTTTTTTTATGTTTATTTAAGAGTTGGAATGCAAAAAAATTAAAATACAAATACATCCGTTGTCATGTCTTTCATAATAATTGTGAAAAATACGCAAAATTCCAAAAAAAGTGCAGTTCCCCTTTAAGCAGTTATTAACAGCATTGCCATTTGGTGAATTTTCAGTATTTGTCTGCCTTAGTCAGTAAGTAGTCTTTGCCAGGAAGTAGTCTTTGCTATTCAGGTGAATGTCCCGGTCTTTTTTTATGTTGCGCCCTACAAAGTGTTTATACTCTAATTATTGTACTTACTACACACCAGCTGTTGAACATTACACACCAGCTATTTAACTGTAATGTGCATCTTAGTCTCCATCACAGATTTAGAGGTGTTGAAATCGCCATGTAAAATTGCTAATGCTAGTCCGTAGCATGTCTATGACAAATCCAAATAAATTTAGCATTAAGGTAATGCATTTTGAAATTGGGAGCCTTTTCTACTTTTGAACACCTTTGTCTTGCTTTGTTGACATGGAACATTGTAACATTACCTAAAGTCTGCTCTGAATGCTTGTCTACTTGTTTCCTGGCCAAGTGCTTGAGCCGGTGCAAAGTCTGCAAACTTATGTGATATCGAAATAAGGCATTGTTTGATTCAATTTGAATCGGTACCCAGTAGTATCGACAGACTTCGGACAATAACTATAAAAGTATCGAATTTGGTACCCATCCCTAGTCGAGACTTGAAAGTCAGACCCTGCAAGAAGGTGGGACTAAAATAGAAACTCAAGCCTCAGCGTAGCAGAAGAATGCGTGCAATGTTAGACAATGAAATTCCGGCCAGGTCCCAAAAATGCCTGGAGATAAGGATGTGTTGGTCACAACAAACGAGACAACAAGAAGCTATCAGCGTATACACATTGGTGAGCTCGCTTGTGCTTGTGTGCTCATGTGTGTCAATGTGTGTAGATGTGTGCATGCGTGAGCCAATGCGTGTTAGTGTGCTTGTTTGCTCACCAAACTCACGCCACTCGTGTGTGCATAAACAACTACAAGCACACAAGTTGGCATCTGGCGGGCATTTGCATTGGCTGCCAGTGTGTGGCATCCACACAAAGAGCAGAAAGCTGTAATCCAGACCCATTTCTTGGTGCTAACGGTTGTGCATTTGTGTTACCATGACGGCGTGTTGCCTTGCTTTGTGGTCCAGCCTTGTGTGTGTGTGTGTGTGTGTGTGTGTGTGTGTGTGTGTGTACATTGTTACTGCATACTTACAATTGCATTTTTTTTTTTGGAACAGGGTGTGTGGTATAGTGGCATAACCCTCTCAGGGGTGTGTGTGTGTGTGTGTGTGTGTGTGTGTGTGTGTGTGTGTGTGTGTGTGTGTGTGTGTGTGTGTGTGTGTGTGTGTGTGTGTGTGTGTGTGTGTGTGTGTGTGTGTGTGTGTGTGTGTGTGCGCCCAAAATGGGTGATATCACACTGATATCCACACAGTAGCCACAGGTGTTGCAGCGCTGATAGGCTTTGTGTTCTTTTACACGCAATGCGTGTGTGTGCGGCTTCCATTGTTAATTAACCCCATTCACCCCCTCCCCCACCCACATGAGTGCATGTGTTCTGAGCATGCTCCCCAAGCCCCAGCCTGTTAATCTACACCTGTCTCACTCACACACACACACACACACACACACACACACACACACACACACACACACACACACACACACACACACACACACACACACACACACACACACACACTCACAGTGACACACTATTGTCTCATTGCAGGGAATCAGTGTGCACAGGCTGTGCCCCCCGAAGAGAATAGGTGTATGTTGAAGGCATATACTGTATATGTGTGAAGGTGTGTGATTGGATGGTGCACCTATAGAAAGAACATTTGATAGAAGACGAGAGGACAAAGTGGACAACGTACTGCAAAGGTCAGAGGGATGAGCACACACTTGCAGTAGTGAAAAGATTAGGACACCCTATTGTCAAGACTTGATTCTTGGGTCTTGTTTCTCCGGAAAGCAACGGAAAGTTGGCGTGGGCCAGACGTGAATTTGAATACATGATTTATTTTGACACTAATAAACTACAAAAAAAGGAAGCAAACAAAAGGCGCTCACAGCGGAGGTAACAACTTGACTATGAAAACAAAAGGCGCGCACAAAGGCGGAAATACAAAACTTGGGTATAAACACAAAACTTGCACAAAGGCAGAAACTATGAACAATAAAACAAAAACACAAACTGTGGCAATAATAAACAAAAACTTACTTGGTAAAGAACTGTGAACATGACATGAATCAGAGTGATGAAAAAGTGTGAGGACGCCAGGACGAACAACAGAAACAGACAGATTTAAATAGTGACGTGATCAGTGAAAACATGTGCGTGACTCGAAACGTGAAACAGGTGCGTGACAAGACAGGTGAAAACTAATGGGTGACCATGGAAACCAAACCAAACAAGGAAGTGCAATCAGGAACTAAAAAGAGTCCAAAAAACAAACACATGGCCAAAAAAAAACATGAACAGACATGACGCATGACCAAAACAAAAACATGAACAGACATGACACCTATGACTGTCATATGACTATAAATTACATTTGTGGCGCCCCTATGGGCTGTGGTTTTATACGGTTTATAATCATCATTAAGGCTGCAACTAACTTTTATTTTGATAGTCGATTAGTCAACGATTATCTTAACGATTAGTTGGATAATAAAGAGTACACATATTCAACGCCTCTAATTTTTTCCATCGACATCTAAATGCAGCTTAAGTTGTTTTAGGCACGTACTTACTAACAACAAAGATGACTAATTAATTCATAAGTATTTTTTATTATTTATTTATTTATCTTTTTCATGGACGCCCCTGCTTATTTCAGCAAGACAATGTCAAGTCACATTCTGCACGTGTTACAACAGCGTGGCTTCGTAGTAAAAGAGTTCGGGTACTATACTGGCCTGCCTGTAGTCCAGACCTGTCTCCCATTGAAAATGTGTAGTGCATTATGAAGCGTAAAATACGACAACGAAGACCCCAGACTGTTGAACAACTTAAGCTGTACATCAAGCAAGAATGGGAAATAATTCCACCTGAAAAGCTTCAAAAACTGGTCTCCTCAGTTCCCAAACGTTTACTGAGTGGTGTTAAAAGGAAAGGCCATGCAACACAGTGGTAAAAATGCCCCTGTGCCAACTTTTTTGCAATGTGTTGCTGCCATTCAATTTTAAGTTAATGATTATTTGCACAAAAAAAAATGTGTTTCTCAGTTCGAACATTAAGTATCTTGTCTTTGCAGTGTATTCAATTAAATATAAGTTGAAAAGGATTTACAAATCATTATATTCTGTTTTTATTTTTGTTAAAGACATGAATACCTTGCTTATTTGGTAAAGCGGCTCTAGTTTTTTATGGCAGTACAGGGTGTCCCCTTAATTCCCAAGATACCTGAGGCGGTGCAGGCGCCATTATTATATTATTATCTTATGATAATCTGTTATGATGATACGATTTTATTTAAAAAGGCTAAAAAAATGTATACATAAATTTAAAAAAAAGTCTCTTATTATTAACATATTTTTATATAATTTTGCCATATTTTCAATTGTTGCTGCTTATTGTACAATGTACTTTGAGAATTTTCAAGTATCTGGAGACTTTAATGACTTTTTAAAATTAAAAACGACAATCAACACATCTAGCATTTTTTTCTGGTGTTATTATAAAATGAACCTGTGTTTAGAGACTCTACTTATGTCCCTCGATGTCCCTGACGAAAGAGGCGAGCTACAGCAAGCATGACGTCACAGTTGTTTCGCACTACTGCTCCAGTTGGACTATCTGTCCTTAAAATCCGCCATTGTCCTCTTAATATTTGCACGTTTTGTAGATAGCTGTCTGCGGGTTTATTTAGGAAATATTAAAGTTATGTCCACATTGCAGACATGCTGACTACGGTCCAGACAATGGCGTGCATCTTGTTTACATTCAGTTTTAGGCAGCGATGTTTTCGGTGATCAAAGTCTTCGGTGGCCGAGTTTTTAGTGCATTTTTGGTCAATAGTGCGCAAATAATAGGCTAAGCATATCCATTTATATAGTATCGACCTGCTGGTGGTAATTTTAATGATTGCGTGGTTTTGATTTGATGTTAATTTGCCCCATCTTCACAAGCCCACCTTCCGTGCCTCAAAACATATTGGCGGAGAATGAGGAAGTGTTGTTGTGTGTAAGGGGAAGCACGGAGACAAAAGTGTTTTCACGGGAGGTAAAACCTGTTGGATTTGTGCTGTTTGTTATCATAAGATTGACAATAAAAATTAAACATAGCGTCTGACTTTGGACCCCGACTTATTGAAAAACTTATTCGGGTGTTACCATTTAGTGGTCAATTGTACGGAATATGTACTTCACTGTGCAACCTACTAATAAAAAGTCTCAATCAATCAATCAAGTGTGACTTCTCCTGGGGGCTACAATACATTATATCACTTTGTTTTCAAGTTAAAAAAAACATATTTTCATTGTGTGGCGGCAATAAAAATGTTGTGGCGGTGCGCCACATTCAGTTACAACAAGGGGAAACCCTGCAGTACATCTGTGATATGGGAGCATTAAAGGCCTACTGAAAGCCACTACTACCGACCACGCAGTATGATAGTTTATATATCAATGATGAAATCTTAACATTGCAACACATGCCAATACGGCCGGGTTAACTTATAAAGTGACATTTTAAAATTCCCGGGAAATATCCGGCTGAAACATCGCGGTATGATGACGTATGCGCGTGACGAAGTCCGAGTAACGGAAGTTATGGTACCCCGTAGAATCCTATACAAAAAGCTCTGTTTTCATTTCATAATTCCACAGTATTCTGGACATCCTTTGCAATTTTTTTAATGAACAATGAAGGCTGCAAAGAAGACGGTTGTAGGTGGGATCAGTGTATTAGCAGCGGACTACAGCAACACAACCAGGAGGACTTTGTTGGTGCGCTAGCCGCGCTAGCCGCGTTAGCCGTGCTAGCCGTGCTAGCCGCGCTAGCTGCGCTAGCCGCCGACTTCACCTTGACTTCCTACGTCTCCGGGCCGTCAAACGCATCGGGTGAAGTCCTTCGTCCTTCTGCCGATCGCTGGAACGCAGGTGAGCACGGGTGTCGTTGAGCAAATGAGGGCTGGCTGGCGTAGGTGGAGAGCTAATGTTTTTAGCATAGCTCTGTGCAGTCTGGTTGCTAAGTTAGCTTCAATGGCGTCGTTAGCACAGCATTGTTAACCTTCGCCAGCCTGGAAAGCATTAACCGTGTATTTACATGTCCACGGTTTAATAGTATTGTTGATTTTCTATCTATACTTCCCGTCAGGGGTTTATTTCTTTTGTTTCTATATGCAGTTAAAGCAAGATGCTATCACGTTAGCTCGTAGCTAAAGCATTTCGCCGATGTATTGTCGTGGAGATAAAAGGCACTGAATGTCCATTTCGCGTTCTCGACTCTCATTTTCAAGAGGATATAGTATCCGAGGTGGTTTAAAATACAAATCTGTGATCTACAATAGAAAAAGGAGAGTGTGGAATCCAATGAGCCAGCTTGTACCTAAGTTACGGTCAGAGCGAAAAAAGATACGTCCATCGCTGCCTCTCAAGTCATTCACTGTAACGTTCCTCATCTACGAATCTTTTATCCTCGCTCAAATTAATGGTGTAATCATCACTTTCTCGGTCCGAATCTCTCTCGCTCCATTGTAAACAACGGGGAATTGTGAGGAATCCTAGCTCCTGTGACGTCACGCTACTTCCGGTACAGGCAAGGCTTTTTTTTATCAGCGAGCAAAAGTTGCGAACTTTATCGTCGATTTTCTCTACTAAATCCTTTCAGCAAAAATATGGCAATATCGCGAAATGATCAAGTATGACACATAGAATGGATCTGCTATTCCCGTTTAAATAAAAAAAAAATCATTTCAGTAGGCCTTTAAAAGCACAGGCATGATGTCAGACATCTGGAAAATGCGGCTCAACTTGGTAAGATAGTCATTAGCTTGCTACCTTGTTACCTATAGCCTGTTTATAGGCGTCACATGTGTGACGGAGTTGTGTGAAAATAGAATTAACCATCATTTTAGGCAGAGTCTACCAGCTAAACGTTGTTTATATCAATTATATCAGGGGGAACAGCACAAAAACAGTGCAGCAGGGAAGTAAGTGCACAAAAAGCAACAAGGCACAGGAAACATAGGATACAGGTATGCAGTGTGTTTAGATACCAAACAAAAGATATCCAGCCCCATCCAGAGAACAGGGCTGACATAATAAGCCTCCTGATTAGGGATGATGTTCGAAAACCAGTTCTCCCGATTGTTCGATAAGAAAAGAACCGATTCCATGGATTCAAATCCTTTTTTAGAAACTGTTCCCATTATCGAAGCCACTATAGTAAAGAAAAATATTTGGTTCTTTAATCGAATCCCTGGGAACGAATCCTGCATCACAGGAAATGTCCTGTGGCACGTCACAGGAAATGACGTAGCTCAGTCATTCGGTGGCAGATACAGAAGCAGCAACAACAATGGACGGGAAAAATTGCTCCAAGGCGTGGCTTCACTTTACTAAGAAATACGACGAGGTAACGGCTATCTGCAATTATTGCCAGGCTTCGCTTTCCTGTAAGGGGAGCAGTACAACAAATATGTTGAAACATGTTCAGGCCGTACATAACCTGAAGGTTAGAGAAACGTGTCGCGTCTTTGACACGTGGGGAAGCAGCGACAGAGATGACGAAGCACGCCCCTCTTCCTCTGCTTCAACCTGCAGTCTCAGTGATAGTGCCGGTGAGTAACTAATGTTAACTGTTGTCGGTTAATTTCCATATCTGCTCACTTGTAGCCTTTTGGTTAAAATAACGTTACCTTTTATGTCAACCAGGACTGCAATAATGTTAGCTAGACTAACGTTACCTAAGCATAGTCAGTGGCTAACGGTAACGTTAACGTTAGCCTTTTTGTATGTATCTGATAACGTTAACGGTATCTTGTAGCCTACACCACTCCAGAGTTTGCAGGTCTGTCTAATAAACTAGTGCTTGCAAGATGTGAATTAAGACAATGTTAACGTTATCCTATTTCAGATGATGACAGCCAGAGTGACCAGGGCAGTGTTTGCTCTGTAGCACAGAGCGTTACCCCATTTACCATGGCGAGGTATAACGCAGAGCGCAGCAAGATGAGTGAGGAGGAGAGTAACAACATTACTCGCAAGCTAACAAAAATGATGGTGAAAAATATCCTCCCCTTCAATTTGGTGAACACAGACAAATACAAGTAGGTTAATAATTGTATTTTGCTGACATGTAATGGAGCAAAAAGTAAACAACACCATT
Source organism: Entelurus aequoreus (assembly GCF_033978785.1). Lineage (NCBI taxonomy): Eukaryota > Metazoa > Chordata > Actinopteri > Syngnathiformes > Syngnathidae > Entelurus > Entelurus aequoreus. The sequence continues at coordinate 27,787,295 of NC_084742.1, read as the reverse complement.
ACTCTGAGATTTGTTTCAAATGTAAAGTGCTGTACAATAGAAATGAATGCAGGATTTTCCCTGCATGTATTTTTCTTAGGTGGCCCACTTAAAGGGGCACTAACAGTCAATATGTATTTATTTTATAGAAAAAATGTTTGGGTTAACAACAGTCAATATTTATTTATTTATTCTAGTTTATTTTTTTCTAAAAAAATAAAAGTGAGCTTTTGTCAAACCAAGTATTGTGTGTGTTGTCGGTTCAATAAGAGGATTCGATAATGGCATCGAAATCGATAATTTCCTAACAAACTTAATCATTTTGTGTTTGTTTTTCTTGTTGTTGTTTTTGTGTGTTTTTTGTTTGTTTTCATTATATTTGGATGTATTTGTTTGGTTTGTATGCTTGTGAATCTGGGCTATCCATTAACTACCTATTATGTTGCAGGGGGCAGGGAATATAAGATTGTCTTCATCCTGTTCCTTCTCAAGCATAGGTGTGTAAATATGTGTTTTGTTGTTAGAGTTTAATTGTCTATTGATCAAAAATGCACATCAATGAAGGAGATACCGTAATTTCCGGACTATAAGCCGCTACTTTTTCCCCTCGTTCTGGTCCCTGCGGCTTATACAACGGTGCGGCTTATTTACGGCCTGTTCTTCTCCGACACCGACGAAGAGGATTTCGGTGGTTTTTGGTACGCAGGAGGAAGACGATGACACAATGATTAAAGACTGACTTTTCATATACCGGTAGGCTGGTTATTTTGATAACGTACATGCGAGCACTTTGTATTACTTTGCACCATTGTATCATTTGTACTCTGCACGAATGCTGTTCGCCATGTCAAAGATGTGAAAGTTTGATTGAATGATTGAAAGATTTATTGTTAATAAATGGGACGCTTTGCGTTCCCAAACAGTCATCTCTGTCCCGACAATCCCCTCCGTGGTAGCAGGAACCCCTATATACTACGGTAATTACACATCAAAACCCTGCGGCTTATAGTCGGGTGCGGCTTATATATGGAGCAATCTGTATTTTCCCCTAAATTTAGCTGGTGCGGCTTATAGTCAGGTGCGGCTTATAGTCCGGAAATTACGGTAAATAAAAATGATTGAATGAAAATTAATGAAAAATCCCTACTCCTGATTGAGAACAATGCAGGGACAGCTGAGGCATCTGATTGCCAATCAGAAAACAGATGTGACGATGTGTTTCCTGAGTTTGTGTTTATTTCCTGTCAGCGCTCTTATTTTAGTTCCACTTCCTGCATGTTTCCTTAAGCGCTCATTTCCCTCACCTGGCAGCCTGGCACACCTGGTTGCAGTTGCCAATCAGGCTGATATTTATGAGTGCCTCGCCCTTCCGTCAGGGCTCGAGAATGATCTATGTTACTGACTTTTAGCTGCATGCATATCTGCTCCTTCTTGTGTTAACTTTAATTAAAGGACTCTTACCTGCACGTCGTCCTCCTGTCTGCTGCATCTTGGGGTCACAACTACTGCAGCCATGCGAGTCCCTGACAACAGGTGAGTATAGCCCTCGGACCAGGGGAAGTGGTGACATACAGGAAGTGGAAGCGCTGGAGAGAAAATAATGCAAAATACATTAAACTAATAATATAGTCCAAACTGTCATGTGAGATAATAGAGAGGTTAAAAATGAACAATATTATTAATAGTTACAAAACGGGGTGTCCTAATCTTTTCACATGAGTGTATGCCATATGCTGCATAAAAAGCATGACATCAGTGGTGTGCCGTCAGGACCAGCAAGGCCTTCTCTAACCAAGGCCTAACATAACCAGAAGTCATGATCATAATTAAAGATACAATTATTTTTTTATTAACCTTCCCTAAATATCTAAAATTAGGGATGTCCGATAATGGCTTTTTTGCCGATATCCGATATTCCGATATTGTCCAACTCTTAATTACCGATACCGATATATACAGTCGTGGAATTAACACATTAGTATGCCTAATTTGGACAACCAGGCATGGTGAAGATAAGGTCCTTTTTAAAAAAATTAATAAAATAAAATAAGATCAATAAATTAAAAACATTTTTTTCTTGAATAAAAAATAAAGTAAAACAATATAAAAACAGTTACATAGAAACTAGTAATTAATGAAAATGAGTAAAATTAACTGTTAAAAGTTAGTACTATTAGTGGACCAACAGCACGCACAATCATGTGTGCTTATGGACTGTATCCCTTGCAGACTGTATTGATATATATTGATATGTAATGTAGGAACCAGAATATTAATAACAGAAAGAAACAACCCTTTTGTGTGAATGAGTGTAAATGAGTGTAAATGGGGGAGGGAGGTTTTTTTGGGTTGGTGCCCTAATTCAATGGTCCCACACGCCATTAGACTGTACAACTCCTCTCTGGGGGGGAGGGGGGTACTAGGATCACAGGGGATGCAAAACAATAACAGTGAAATACTTTTTCATAACTTGGTCACTACTACCTAGTTTCTCTTGTTATATTCTTATGTTACTGTTATATTTTTATTCTCATCGTTGCTTTTTATTTTTATTCTATTGTAATATTTTTATATTTTGTCTCCATTTATACACCCATTATTTACTTTTTACTTTTTACAATTCTGTACACTGCTGCTGGAATTTAAATTTTCCTGAAGGAATCAATAAAGTACTATCTCTCTATCTATCTAATTGTAAGTGTATCTTATGTTTTTTATGTTGATATAATAAAAAAAACAAAAAAACAAAAACAAAAAAAAACGATACCGATAATAAAAAAACGATACCGATAATTTCCGATATTACATTTTAAAGCATTTATCGGCCGATAATACCGGCGGGCCGATATTATCGGATATCTCTATCTCAAAGTATTCATATTTTCTTCATGTCATATTATGCTCCTTCCAATGCTGTTTTTAGTTTTAGTTTGTATCCAATCAGAATTCAGCTAGCTTATGTTGTCATGCTGTACGAAATTTGCCAGGGGCCTCCAGAATCAACAATGCTTGCGTCTGTGCACTGTAAGTGAACGGGGACATACAGGTGATAGACAGTTGCGATAGCCAATCGGATCACGAGTTGTTGTCAGTAAGGCCTTCTAGACGGTCTAAGGTTGAACGTGACATTTACGCGTCCTGTGATTGGATACTCATCGGGACCGTTAGCGCATGAATTTGAGAACACAGAGTTAAGAGACAGTTGTGATAGCCAATCAAATCACACGTTGTTGACAGTAACCTATCTAAGTAGCCTGATGTTAACGAGACTGTGATTGGATACTCACTTGTCATTCCAAAGTGAGTATCCATTCACAAGATTCAATTTACCAGGAAGCAGGAAGTGTTGCGCCGTAGCCAGACCGGGATAGCAGAGAAGGACAACAAAACGTTAATTAGGTGGCAGATATGTATTTGCAAGGCCATTTTCAAGAAGGATATTTAAAGAGAAACTACATATTGTGAGACGATGTCGGCCAACCCCGGAAGCTAGCTCAGCTGTTCTGGCGATGAAATGGGGAAATTCCCACTTGGATCAACCGACTATGAGGGTACCATTGGCTTATACGGCGTCGAATAGGTGCTATAAATTGTGAGTTCAAATATTACATTTTTTCACTTTTAATATGTTTTTTGCAATTTAAATTTTGACAGTACCACATAAGATATGTTTTAATTGCTGATGCGTTTTAATAGATTTTTAAATTCGCCAGAAAATAACCCGTTTTGTACACTGTTTATGTGATTTAATGGACAGTAGGGTATAAATGTGTTCCTGTATAGTATTTTTCCAGCAATGGTCATGTAGTGACATCAATTATGGTATTTTGAGAGGTAATTATTGAAGTCGGAGATCACAGAAAGCCTAAGGTGGGAAATGCACGGCCCGCCACTGCATGACATCACAACAAAGTAACAAAATGTAAGGCGCCTTTCAACAAGGAGTAAGAGTACAGCATCGGAGGACATATTTCTCCTCAAAATACACATGTTTTATGTTTGTTATGCTCAGATTGCAAAACCTGCATTTGTAAAAGGTAGACTTAAAACTTGTATTTGGTTCCATACATTGATAATATGAATTTCTTAGTCCTTTTATTTCTTTATCAAATGTATTTTGTCCTCTCTTTATTGCAGCGGTACGATGGAGGTCATCAAATAATCCATAAAATACCCACTTTTTGGCCTCTTTTCGTTGTCCCAGTAGTTGGGTACAGATCATTATTGGATGCCCTTCACACTACCACTGCGACAGTGGACGGGTGCCAAATAGTGACAAAGTATGGATAGTAGTTTCCTTGGAAACTTTTTTGGGATAAAATAATTACAATCTGGACTGAATGGAACTGTAAGTATGTCAGGTGCTAACAGGTTGAATAAACGTATACACAACACTCCAGTAGGTTAATATTCAGCAAACGTCCGCACAGTCATAACGTTGATCCACCTCAAGTGTAGATGCATAGGAAGACAGATGGACGGACGGACGGAAGGACCTGTGGTGGACGAGCCATATTGAGGTCATGTTGACAAAATGGAAGTGGTCGGGCGTATATGGCGTCTCATATAGACGAGACCTGATAGAGGCAAGGATAGAGGCGAGGACCGGCCAGATAGCAGACAGTCTGCGGGGAAATTACTGTGGGCCGCCACTCTGCTAAAATGTCAACTCAACACACACGCACCTACACACACACACACACACACACACACACACACACACACACACACACACACACACACACACACACACACACACACACACGCAGGAATACAGATAGTGGAAGTGAAAGGAAATGTAGGGAGAATGTGGCTGAATACAAAAAAGGGTTAAAAGAGACAAATGTATTGGGACAGCATCCGCAAGAAGGGGACTTTGTGGTGTGTCCTCTATCATTTAAAAGTGACTTGTAAATGATGTTCTAACAATATGTGCCCTTAGAGTCTGTTTATGATCACCAAACATGAGAAAAAACCACCTGACCCGCCCCAAGCAACATGTAGATGTAGATGAGCCGACCTTTATACCCACTTTGTAAAAAAGCAGGCTTCGCTACACATCCTAAAATAAAGCCAATTATCTGTCAGTCAGCTACACGCTTAGGAGCTGTAGGTTTATACTCTTTGGCTAATAGACTAACCAGCATGATGGTGCTTTTAATGACTGTATTGTTAGCATCCTAGCTCACACGGCTACGCTAGTGTCGCCAATGTGTGTGTCCTCCTGTCCCACTCCTTACTGTCATGTTGTTGTTTGTGATATTCACTATGTAAAGCGCTTTGAGTCACTAGAGAAAAGAGCTATATAAATATAATTAACTTCACTTCATTAATGGCATCTATTACATTGGTCAAGTGTAGACTCATAATGCGTAAAAAAAGTGTGCAATAACCCATTTTTGGAGACACTTAGGAGAAAGGTGTGGACAAATAACTCATTAGCATGTACTGACGTCACATCCGGCTCATTAAATACGCGTGGTGGTCAAGCCAGCGTCTGTTCTCAGTGGGTACGAGGCGCCATTTAGCCTCTCTCGAAGAAAAATTCCCCTATACTTGTTTTCGGCTGTACTAATCATTCAGAGTTCCTCAAGAGGTCCTCAAAAAGTGTGGAAAAGCAGCTCACACTCCAGTCCAAGGGAGCAGATTCAAAGAATGCATGAGTTTGCAGTGATCACTTTGTTAAAGGTTTGTTTGATATACATGTAATGTTTATTATTTCCCATTTAAGTATTAGCTTGATATTATTTGTACACGTTTGCTACGAGTGTTTCGAAAAGTACCAACTCGGAAAGTCTAAATAAAAGAAAGCAAATGTCAGCAAAACCTAAAAGAGTTAAGCTTTCACCAAAGGCAGCAATCATAAATGAAGCTTTCAGCACATACACAATGTTGACATGTATAGTTATATTTTGATAAAGACAGGGGAAAAAACGCTACTTGTAAACAGCAACAAACATGGCAGTAGATGCAAAGTTAAATCATGAAATGCAACCTTACCCGAGCAAAAACTATGTGTATTTATCCGAGAGAGTCTTGATACCAATTTCCTTGACCCAGCCACACACAAAGAAGTTGTTGACCTCCATGCTTTTACAAGTTTCCATCTGTTTTGTCGTGTAGAATGACGTCTGGAGTGCAATAGTTTGATATGTCTGAGAAGGAGACCGAAGTGTAATCCTTGATATCACTCAACAAATCATTTTTTGATAAAGAATAGTAATCTATTCCATTGCATAGTTAGATTTTTCGCTTGTATCTGCACTGCAATAACTAAAATCTAAGTAAGATTAAATATCTTAAATAATGGTGATATTTGCTTATTTTCTGTCTGATAAGATAATTCTTCTCACTAAGCAGATTTTATGTTAGAGTGTTACTTGTTTTAAGAGTTTTGGTCCTAAATTATCTCAGTAAGATATTACAGCTTGTTGCTGAGATTTTATGACCTACATTGAACAAAACATGCTTGAAACTAGAATATCAAGCTGTGTCATCAACACTCGCAAGTATAAAACTACTTTTTTAAAGTAATAATTTCTTATTTCAAGCATGAAAAAAAAATCATAACTTTGACACAATTGTGTCTCATATTAAAACAGATGACAGCCAAATGGACTTTGCTGTTTTATTTTCAATGAAACAATATAAAATTCGTACTCATATAGTAGTACAATTGTTATTAGTGAGAATATACTTATTTTAAGGTATTTTTGGGTTCATTGAGGTTAGCTAATTTTACTTGTTTTGGAAAGTCTTGACAAGTCAAATGTTCTTGTTCTATTGGCAGATAATTATGCTTAGTTCAAAAAAAATACCCCTAATTTTTGTATTTTTTATTCTTGTTTTTGAACACTGACTTTTTGCAGTGTGCTTTTTGCAAGAAGATTTAAGCCTCTTTTGTAATCAGATTGATTGATTGATTGAGAAGTTTATTGACATCTTAAAGAATTTCATCCATGTAATGCTTTAAAAAGGCAAATGGATGGAAAAAAAAGGTTTGTTTCCATTGTGGTCCATTACATATGCATCACATTTGATACATTAAATAATAAAAGATATATAACCTGTAACATGTATATAAAAAATTATGTTAAAAAATGGATAAATTATGTACATATACACAGTATACATGTCAGGTGATTTGAAAAACAATATATACAAAAAGGGGGTGGGGGGGTATATACACTATGTACATGACACTATGTACATGACTATGCACATGTTGACTCCAAGAGTGTGCAAACAGAACGAGAAAATATATATACACTATAACCACATATAAATCTGTTTGATGCTTTGAAGAGTTGCTGGGGATCAATTTTGGTTCAGATCAGGTAGAGGTTGAGCTGAGCGTTTTAAAATTTAGTAGGGAAGTTCGAATTTTAAGGTCTGTTGGTAGTGCATTCCACTGTGTGGTGGCAAAATAGTAGAATGCATTTTTTCCCATGAGAGTCTTGAATTTGGGGGGGACGAGGTCTGAGGAACTCCCTCTCGTGTAGTACATGTGAGCATGTACTAGCATCATTTACTCTGGTGAAATAGTTCGACAGGTACTTGGGGACAGTTTCTCTGAGTATTTTGAATACCAGGCACTTTGCGATTTGGTGTACCCTTTCCTCAACTCTAAGCCATCCCAATTTGGTAAAGTGGGCTTGAGTTAGGTGAGTCCTGTATGGGAGGTTGAGCAGGAGTCTCACCAGCTTGTTTTGGGAAGTGTGCAGTTTGGTTTTTAGTGGCTTGGGGATACTGGTGAACCATGAGGTGCAGGCGTAGTCAAAATGACACTGTATGAGGGCACCGGCAAGGGTGTTAAGTGTATCCCTGTTGATAAACGCAGGAATCCTGCCCAAAAATCTAGTTTTATTATTGATCTTGGTGATTGCTCTAAATGCCATTTTTTCACCCGAGAGAGTGTTGTCCAATATACAACCTAGGTAAATTACCTTGTCTTTGCTGGTGATTATAGTGTCACCTGCTTTAATCGTAAAACCCGGGGATTTACCTAGGTTGTGCTTGGACCCAAATAGGATGGACTCTGTTTTACCCAGATGTAGTGACAGTTTGTTATCTGAAAGGAAGAGACAGAGTGCACTCAGAGTGCACTCAGCACCGAAATTAGTTCGGTGCTGAGTGTACTTTTAACCTTCAATTTGTCCCTGTCCGAGGCCAGGATCGCAGAATCGACCACAAACAGGAACAAATTGCTGTTAGATAGTTAGATAGTTTGCACGCTGCTTGCTGTACAACAGCCATCTTGGCTTGGCTGATCCACCACTGGTTTTCACTTCCGGGAAGAAGTCATGTGACTGAATACCAGACACAGACACCAAAACATGGTGTTCCCAGTAGTGCTTACGGTCTAAATTCCAGCGTCATGGCAAAACACAATTGTAATATTGTGAGACCTATGACACTTATTTAGAATTGGTAAAAAATATATACTATGAAATTGGAACATCCAAATACGCCCTATGAAACTTGCATTAGATCAGTGTACCTTATGTAGTGGCCATTCAGGGTGTGGAAATAGGACATGCATAACACGCGATACAGCACAACCATACAGTCCACATTGACACACATGGCAATTGCAGCTTTAAGCAAGGCACATACCCACGTCAAGTGCATCCCAATTACCATGGCGACTGATTGAAGGACCATACTTCCAAGCCTGTCAAATCAAACATCGCTCCTGCCCTCCCAACACACACACACACACACACACACACACACACATTCTTGTATTCGTTAACTTCTTGAGACCTCCGAGAAATGCCTACCTCTAGTATTATAATAAAAGTCATAATTTTACTCAACGCAAGTCGAAATTTTACACACAAAAAAAAATGTGTGCAATATTATGGTAAAATATGGAATTTTACTCAATAACAGTTGCAATTTTAGAAGAAAAGCTTAAAATGTGGGCAATTTTATAAGAAAACTTTAAAAATGTTGGCAATATCATAATAATAATCGGAATTTTACTTGGCAAAATTATGACGAGTCATTATTTTACTCAAAATATTTCACTATTTTACAAGAACAACAGAAAAATTGGCAATATTGTGATAAGTCAGAATTTTATATGACAAATGTCACCATTTTGTATTAAAAAGTAATAGTTTTACATGAAAATGTAATAATTTTACGAGAAAATATCGCAATATTACAAAAACAGAAAGAATATGAGAAATTGTTCTTAATTTTATAAGAAAAAAGTCGACACTTTGTGAGAAAGACAGCTTTTAGTTATTTTTTTAAATTTTTCTTTGTAATTGGTTTTTAATCTTCATTATTTACTTCAAGTTATTACAGTATGTCTCGATATACATTTTTTATTTTTATTTTATTTTATTTTGACCAAAGGGGCCGCATTTCGACTTCTTACACACACTTATATGTTGGCCAGAGGGGGAGCACTTCAAATTTTTACACACACTTTTTATTTCATATGTTGACCAGAGGGGAAGCACTTTTAAAAGCGACACACGGTCAATTTGAAAAATCCCTCCTTTTTGGGACCACCCTAATTTTGATAGATTTCACCACCAGGGGTGCAAATGAGACATTCTTGTTAACCTGTCCTCATATGGAAGGTACTTTTCCTTGTTGATGTCTCATGAAGGGTAGGAATACAAGAACACACACACACACACACACACACACACACACACACAGACTGTAAAACATAGGTGCACTCATAGATGCTAGATCCTACATTATGGATGCACCCTTACACAACTTGATCGTCTGTCTACTTTGTACACACACACACACACACACACACACACACACACACACACACACACACACACACACACAACAGGAAACTATTTTCCCTTTTTTCCACCCACCACCGCAGTCCTGGCAAGCAGAGCACAGAGGCAGGAGGCCACATTTAGAAAAGAGAGGGGGGCGCTCACACAGGGAGGCCGGTGCAAAAGCCAAGATGAAAGAGTGCAGCCTAAAACTCTCCCACCTTCGTCATCACACTGCAGCTGACGGTGTTACACATTTTGTCTCGAAGCTCCGGCACGATGATATGTTAATACACGATATCGTTGCTTTTTGCACATCAACCCCCGATGCGCCAGTCAAATAAACAATTCTGTGTTGTTATGGCGTCCTATTTCCTACTAGTCAGTCACATGACATTGGCGGCCGCTGATACCCTTGTCTGTTTTGTTCAACTTTGGAAAACATATCCTATTATTTTGTCCTATTTATCCGATCCCACTGCTGCTATTCCCATCATGTGTGGAAGCTTCAGCTAGCACAATCTAAAAAGCTTCTGTCTGCATATGTTCCTCCATCCAAGGTTCAACAAAAAAAAAAAAAAAATTATTTTTTGGCTACCAAACTCAAACGACCGACACTTTAAACGGCAGCTTATGACCCTCCCGAGTCTTGCTGAAGTTGCTTGTGTGGTTGCCAAGATAAACTCCCACGGAGTGCGCGCTCCTTTTCCAGCTGAAGGTCCACGTTTTTATCATCCGTGCTTTACGGCGAGCATGTTCGCAGGTCCTAACACAAACACGTGGCTTCTTCCACGCGTGACGTGGCTTGGAGGTGCCCCTTTCAAGAAAAGTGACTTTAAAATGATGTTTCAACAATATTACGTGTTCCTATAGCCTGTTTATAAGCATCACATGTGCGGAAACTGTACCATCTCCCTCACTTGTGTGCTACACTTCTAAGATCTTGAAGAAAACCTCTCTTTGTTTATAATGTATATTTTCTGCTGGATCTACTCTCTATTTTATGCTGCAGCTGTTACATATACTGTAATATTGTACATGGTAATTGTTATATATTGTATATATTATATGAGTTTTTCCTTGCCCTGATGTGGGATCTGAGCCGAGGATGTCGTTGTGGCTTGTGCAGCCCTTTGAGACACTTGTGATTTAGGGCTATATGAATAAACATTGATTGATTGATATAAAAATATAATATATCAGTAATATAATGTGTAAATATTACATATATGTTATATTTTATATGGCTACTACAGTACATTTTTAGTCTACTTTATACCTGCATTATCATTTCCATCCTTACACTTTCCATCCTTTGTAACTGAGCTACTGTGTCATTAAAATTTGTCTAAGTCTAAGTCTAAAATGAGACGCATTATTAATCTGTTGTCCTGTCCAGTGCTTTTATTTTTATTTGCGTTTGCCCATTCTCTTGTTAAGTTAAAGTTAAAGTACCACTGATAGTCACACACACACTAGGTGTGGTGAAATTACCCTCTGCATTTGACCCATATTCTTGTTCCACCCCCTGGGAGGTGAGGGGAGCAGCAGCAGTGGTCGCGCTCGGGAATCATTTTGCTAACCCCCAATTTCAACCCTTGATGCTGAATGCCAAGCAGGGAGGTAATGGGTCCCATTTTCATAGTCTTTGGTATGACTCGGCCGGGATTTGAACTCACGATCTACCGATCTCAGGGCGGACACTCTAACCACCAGGCCACTGAGCAGGCTGTGTAAGCGCTGTCTCCCTCACCTGTCCCTAATTGGCAATCAGAATGCTTACTGCAATGTTCTGCATAGCTTTGCCTCTGCTTCCTGTGCACTTCCCGGCTGCACTATTTTTGTTTTGTTTTCCCTAATGAAAGGCTTTTTAAAGTACCACTGATAGTCACACACACACTAAGTGTGGTGAGATTATCCTATGCATTTGACCCATCATCCTCACCCCCTGGGAGGTGAGGGGAGCAGTGAGCAGCAGCTGTGGGGAATCATTTTTGGTGATTTAACCCCCAATTCCAACCCTTGATGCTGAGTGCCAAGCAGGGAGGTAATGGGTCCCATTTTTATAGTCTTTGGTATGACTCGGCCGGGGTTTGAACTCACGACCTACCGATCTCACGGCGGACACTCAAACCACTAGGCCACTGAGCCGGTTACTTGCACTTTACCTGCTGTCACCGCATCCTGGGGTCCAGACCACTACCAGGCCGTGACACTTCTCAAGCTAAGAAGACTGCGGAACTAGACAAAAAATAAATCTTGTAACATATGACCTTTGAACCGAGTTACTTGTGCCTTCTTGTGCGAGATGGCCTTTGAAACAAACAAAAACAGAATTCATAAAACAATCATTGTGATCATTAAAGCCCTAAATTCCACCTTGACCCACACAAGCTTCTCCTGTCATTTTCAATACTAACAACTCCGACAAACAGAAATAAGGTTCCTCAAGATCCAGTGGGAATAGTGCAGCGGGAAGATAAACACACACACACACACACACACACACGCACACACACACACACACACACACACACACACACACACACACACACACACACACACACACACACACACACACACACACACACACACACACACACACACACACACACACACACACACTCTCCTACTCTCTGGCCAGGCAGCTGAGGCTGGGGGTCAGAGTTCAACTCTGTAATGGAGTCTCTCCCACCTGGCGATGTCAGGTAATACACAGAGGTGGGAGTGTGTGCGTGTGCGTATGTGCGATCCAATGAATGAACCAAATTGTAGAGGCAACCTTAAAGAACTCAGGTGGTGAAAAATAAAAAGGTGGACTTGGAAAGAGTCTGGGGGCGGGTGGGGGGTTAGGGTGCAACTTGTGTCCTTGAAGTGATTTGAGTTGTTTGAAGAACAAGGTGAGGTCTTCTCATCTCAACGGCCGCTGATTGGACGCTGTTTGAGCTCCGTGTGTGTGCGTCACACCCATTATTCCTCGTGTCCAAGGCACAATCACAATTTTTGGCCCCGGCTGTGCAGCGGGCTGCCTGATTAGCAATCATTCAGAATTGTGTGTGTCAACGACCTCATCGCGGCCTTATTTGGGCGTATGGAACGGCGCCACACTGCATGGGCAAAAGTGTTGGGGACAATGGTGCATTTGTGGTGCACCGTGCGCAAAGCCAATGCTATACTATGAAGTCAGAACCCTTCCAGAAAGTTTTGGTATTAAATTTAAAAAAAAAAATTAAAAATGGTATTGACACTAAAAAAAGTAATGGTATTATAAAGTGTTGAATTAAAAAAAATTTTTAAAATGTGTTTTGTGGTATGTTGTTTTTACACTCTTATTGTTTTTTTCAAAGGGGAAGAGCACTTTTTTTTGCCGGGGGTGGCAAGAAAGACACGATGCTCGATTCCGCCCACCTTTTTTCTTATTTAGCCCTTAACAATCCTGCTACTTGCTATATCGTCATTTGTCCCAAAGTAGTCTTTGTTGTCTCTCATGAAGTCTGCCATGATTATCAATCAATTAATCAAAGTTAATTTATATAGTCCTAAATCGTGAGTGTCTCAAAGGGCTGCACAAGTCACAACGACATCGGCTCAGATCCCACATCAGGGCAAGGAAAAACTCCACCCAGTGGGCTACAATGAGAAACTTTGGAGGGGACCGCAGATGTGGGAACTTCCCTGGGCGTAGTAGTGTTGTTGTTGTTGAAGGAAAATTAACGTTGTGATGCGACCCTGAAATGATTACGCAGCCGTATACTTAAAATGATCAAAATATGTAAATATTACATGTTATTATGAATGTGCTTGTTACTACACTACATATATACTTACAACATGTATATAAAACGTTGATGGATGCTTTAAATGAGCACAATGCCTAAATATTACATGTTAATATGAATGTGCCAGTGACTACATTACATACAGTATGTACTTACATGTGTATAAAACATCGATGGATGTTTTTTAAGCGCTATATAGCCGTTACAGAGAAAATCCCATTACCTCGATTGTTAGCTGACTTTTGCTATAGTTTATTTACAAGTTAGAATGCATAAAAAAAAAAAAAACATATGTGTGCTTGTCTCACATTTGGATTGTGAATGATAGACCAAATTCCACAAAAAAAGTGCAGATTTTTATTTTTAACTTTTCATTTTTCAGATTCAAGAAGAAAAAGCGCTAGAAATTTGACAGATGGAATTTACTGGCACCGTTTTCACATGGAAGGGGTTGGGGGCAGGGCTTAGAGCAATGGATGTTCTTATTGTCACCCACTTTCATGTTGGAGCTAAAACTAATCTTGTTAAAACAATGGTCAGTTTTAATGTACACATTGCTTAGACACTGGAAGAGAAAAACAAACAAGTCACGGCAGAGGACGGGCAAATTTGTAACGCTAATGTTGCTATGGAATTGAAAATAAACACAACTATCAAATAACTATTGTAATGACCTGCTGCTGTTAATGTTTGTATTCATGTCTTATTGATTGATGGAGAATGAGGACGTGTTGGGTGTGAGAGAAAAAAACGTGTTCACGAGAACGAAAATGTGTCAGAATTGAACCTGTTGTTAGCACATGATTCGCAATGAAAGTTGAAAAGAGAGTCGTACTTTGTGACTTCTTCTGAACAAAACAATAAGCTGAAAAACGACACATTCAGTGATTGTTTTTAGAGCGCACCAATATAAAAAGTGCACAATATCAGTTGGCATGCAAATGTTTAATCACTGTTGCTTTATCTCATACAATATTTTGTGCATTTCAAGCACAAATTCTGCTCTCCTGTGCTCATTGCCGCATGGCCGCTGACGCAGATCCACGTCAGGGTCTGTGGCAGGGTAGGCAGGGGGAGGAGCAAGATGCCGTCGCTTACGCAAGTTACGTGACACGAGAGTATATCCTAGGCTTAACAGTGTAAAAAAATCTGAAAATTGGCATTCAAAAACATATAATACAAAACAGAGCCACACAAAATTTTAAATGCCAACATTTTACAATATCAATAAAATAGAATAGAATAGATATTTATTGTCATTGTACATTCTACAACAAAATTGCAAGCAAACCCATTTAGTGCAAATTTATAGATGAAACATAAAAACATAAGAACATTGGCCCTAAGATAAAAATATCTAAATAAATAAATTAAAAACATAAATACCAAGCACACAGCTCACATGCACAGTCATTCTTTTTTATGCCTTGATTGTGTTCAGCGACACTATTTGTTTAAGTGTCAATATAAGATATTCTACAATGGCATGCGTTATTTGGGGGGTTTTTTTCAAAACAAAAACATACTGTCTGGGTTCTTCAAATTTGAATATGTTTGGTGTGTAAGAATCCCACCAAGCAATGCTTAAGCTAACTCTTCCAACTCCTAAACTGTAGCTGCAAAAACCTTGTAATTGCTTCCATTTTTTACATCCTGTGGGCGTCCAAATACTTATGGCTGTAGAATGTGAGTAAAAGCAAGCACGTCATTAAAAGCCCAGCACACATGCAAAATGATTTAAAAGTGAGGGGACGGTACTTGAATGTGACTACATAAGTTACGGCTGACTCTGCCTCGAGCCATAAACCTAAATATTTCACTTAAGTGTGCATATTGCAGAACGCAACTTTACAGATGGCAAACTTTATAGCTTCCCTTTGCCTGGAACAGGCAATAAAACATTTGTCATGCATATTTTGAGTTTGCTATATTATTCATCGATATATATTAAATACAGTACAGTGTGTATATTTTCAAAAAAAGCACACGTTACATTTGATTTGTCACTGCAGTTGACGGATGCGTGCATAAATATGATTTATGGCGATGTTTGCCTGAGAGTAAGTGTGAGTGAAAAAAAGAAGTCTAATAAAATAGCCTTTGGTGGAACTCCCATTGCTGCAAACAAGTGAGTGTGTGTCTTGAAATGTAATACATTTGTACACTTTTTGGCTAGATTTGTGTTACATTTGCAGCTGATTGTCATTCACTCCCTCGCTTTCCTTTTTTTACTCATTGGTCTGCGCGTAAACCACTGATGACTCGCTAATAAACACACTTCATTAAACCACAGAGTCTCATTCATCAGACTCGTTGCGACTTAGACACACACCAATCATTGAACACTCTGTCTGTGTGTGTGTTTGTGTGTGTGTTTTTCTCCTGGTGGGATGTCTGGGCCTAACTGGATGATTTATTTACAATTCTGACCGCGTGCTTCCCGGGTAAACGCTTGACTTTGAAGGGAAGGATTACTTTGCCAAGCAAGGGCACCAGGCAACAAGCCAAGCTGTGACTTGGCAAATATAAAAGGAGTCGTTTGCGGCGCAGATGATGCAGAAAGCGCCGTTTGAATCTTTTATTGTTTGTCGCCGCAAATAACCCGAAATGCGGGGGCCTCAAAAATGCAATTATGAGCTCAGATGTGCTATTAGCCACGTTGTTTTTCCTTCCACCTGTGTCATTATGGCGTCACGCCGCGCGGATAAGTGCACATTTGTGCCGTAAAGCACGATGAAGACGTCCCAAATCAATGTCAATAAAGACATCCGCACAAACCCCCCAGAGGCCGGTGAAACCCACAGACGACGACGGAAATAAATCACCTTAAAAACAGACAAAAATGCTATGAGGTACGGCGAAAGTCTTCCATGAATAATAAAAGCCAGTCCAAGCGCACAGCTGGATTACGGCTGGGAGATTGACAAGGACGCCTCTCTTCGGGCTATTACCGCAGCTTAACAGATCACGCTCTCGCACATTTCACCCGGCTAACATCACATGTGTTCCGCATCAGTGTCGGCTCGCTCCCAACGCACAGCGGGAAGCTCGCAGGTTGACTTCCCATCTCGCTTCCAGTGCAGGTGGCCCGCTATTATTAGAACACTTCCCTGTCACCGCCGCTGTGAATAATAGACAAGTTTTAGTGGGAGATAACTCCTTCAAAGACATGAATATGCTACACTGAGAAGGCATCACTGTTGTTGCCATGACAACCCCGCATCACCTCTTTGAATGGTCTCCAAGGTATTACCGAATGTTGAATTAATAGGTACTGTACAATGTGACGATAATCTATAAAAACTAAGTAAGAATTTAAAAAAGCCTGCTACGTCAACGCCACAGATCAACTTGCCCTTGACAATGAGCGACAAAGAATTTGAATTTACGGCAGTTTGACATTTGTGCATGTTTTCACATGATAGCTTATACTCTTGTCTAACAGAGACGCTCAAGAAATGTCATTATATGTCTCCACTACAGATACAAACTAATAAGCTACTACCAGAATCATAAACAATAAATATTTTGGACATACGTTAATCTTTCTTCCTCTGGCTATAAATCTAATATAATGTGGAAAAGAAAAGTGGTGAGTTTTGTTAGCTGCCGTGCTTTTATTTGGAAGCTCTCTTTGCACTGATAAGGAAGTCACTGTGTGCACATTTTACTGATAACAGATTTATTGGTTTAGTTATGAATTTGCGATTTCGTAATCGTGCCAATTCCCTAAAATTCTACCAATTCCGCGAATTATGCGTGGCCTTCCAACTTTGTTTAATGCCCACAACTTCCCTGCACATTTAGCCAATTATCGTCATCTTTGCCATTCCAGTTTGTTTCTCAGCACGTCAACTGTCTAATTAAGATATATGTTTGTTTTTTTGTGTAGACAAAGCAGGAACAGTAACGTGTAACAATATTTCAACTCTTTAATGCTCAAACGGCACGGCACAATTGTTGTTGTCCCACGTAGCTCAGACATACTTCAGGTTTCCATCTAGAGCATATGTGATGTAGATAGATAGATAGATAGATAGATAGATAGATAGATAGATAGATAGATAGATAGATAGATAGATAGATAGATAGATAGATAGATAGATAGATAGATAGATAGATAGATAGATAGATAGATAGATAGATAGATAGATAGATAGATAGTACTTTATTAATACCTTCAGGAGAGTTCCCTCAGGAAAATTGAAATTCCAGCAGCAGTGTACAGAATTGAGATTGAATTTAAAAAGTAAAAAGTAAGTAATGGGGGTATAAGTGGAAACAAAATAGAAAAATATTACAATAAGAATAAAAATAAAAAGCAACAATGATAATAAAAATATAACAGTAGAATAAGAATATAACAAGGGGTGCCCACTTTTTCAGCAGGCGAGCTATTTTTCAAATGACCAAGACTAGGTAATCTACTTCATCTTCATATATGTATATATATACCTGTATATACCTGTGTGTGTATATATATATATATATATATATATATATATATATATATATATATATATATATATATATATATATATATATATATATATATATATATATATAAAAATCATAATATTTATTTATTTATAAAATATAAACATTTTGTTAACATGTTAAAGGTGTTCAGGATGTGTTGCCAAGGTGTGACAGGATTCACAGTAGTGCTGATGACTTTCACAACTTCAAATTTAAAAAAAAAGTCCTATTTTCTGTTCAATACCACATGAAGATGGTTGGTTTTTGGCTTCTTATTTGTCCAGCTTTCATACTCATCTCCTTTACAAAAAATACTCCGTAGCTTGCTAGCTTGTGTGCACTAGCTTTTTGAGACTCTTATTTTGTTAGCGCAGGCAGGATGGAGGAGCACTTTAATTGTGAAGACAGGAACTGTGCGGTCGGTCTTCAGGCTTTTGACAGCAGGTACGGCGCGAGAGTCTGTTGAAATAAAAAGTGTTTCTCCCCTTCCTGACGGTCGTTTTTTCTTAATACTGAGCTCGCAGCAGTCAGTGTCAACTCACAAGACCCTAGGCTGCCGCGAATGTCAATCAAGTGACGAATTGGACGTCATAGTAACGATTGATGATCGCTAATATTTAAGTCTATTTTTTCAATGCCTGGCTGGTGATCGACTGACACACACGACTGATCACATGTTTTTATATACCCTTTAATTGAGAACAGATTCTAAATTCCAATGCTGACCTGCGGTTGCAAAAAAGCAGCATTTACATGTTAGATGTGTTGAAGTGAGATGATAATCCCTCATCGTCTCTCATTTACCAATAAAAAATACCCCTATAGATGGCTCTTAACAGCTCACAAATGCTCTTAATGCGCAAGTGTAAGTGTGTTGGAACATAAATGAATGTTTAGGATGGACAAAGACTTTTCAGGTGTAAATCATACTTGGAGAGTGGACAACAGAGCAGAAAGCGGACAATAGGAAATACTTTGCTTGTGTTTTTGTAACTATGATTAATTATTAATATTATCAGGTATGATTAATAATTACAGTACAGTAATTTTACAATTAGAATGCGATTATACTGCCCTCTAGTGTTTACATTTAAGTCTGTGTGGATATAAAATGTGTAAAACATCAATACAGTACTTGTTTTCCAATTATATGTTGAAATCCTTTGGTTTTTGAGGTTAAGTTATGAGGAACACCTATAACAGTGATAACGAATTTATAAAATCACAAGTTGATTTAATTTTATCGAAAATAAATAATCTTCAAAACATTGCAACTTCTGCCACAACTTTCTCTAAAATCTGTGAAATCCTGAAGTGACTGATTAGTCTTAGATTACCAATAACGACTAGTATGATTTTCTAAACATCTAGCCTGATAATTGTTTTCTCACAAGGTATTTTATCCATTTATTACTTTGACCAGTTAATCAGTTAGTTAGTTAGCAACACAACTCAAAAGTGATGAGCGGATTTACATGAAACAAGTCAGTCGATTTTGGGAGGGATCCAGATCATTTCTTCTACGTTACCTAATTTTGAAGTTACCAGGCTGAACTTCTGTGTGTGTATGCCAGCGCCCTCACCTCCACCCACAGAGACAAAGAGAGTGGACCCTCTTCATTTTTTCATTATTTTCATTTATTTCAGGCAATGACATAAAAAAGTACAAAGTTGACAACACATAATAATATAAATTAATATAGTGCAAAAGGTAATGTATAGTATGTAATGCATGATTGTCCAGTTTTGCCTGAAAGGGAGTGGGAAGAAGATAATTTATTTAATCCCACCCCCAGTTCTCCATTCAGTGATTATTCACATGAGTTTCACTGTTACTTTAATAATACCTGGGATTTATATAGCGCTTTTCTAAGTACCCAAAGTCGCTTTACATATAGAACCCATCATTCATTCACACCTGGTGGTGGTAAGCTACTTTCATAGCCACAGCTGCCCTGGGGTAGACTGACTTTGTTCAAGGATTATAATACAGATGTTGTATCATAGTGGCATTACCACAGGTAACAATAATTATTACACTGTAACAATAATTTGTATCAACAATGTAGGAATAATGAATATACCAACAATGGTAATAGACAAAATGCCAACAATGGTAAAAACAACATAGCAATAATGGTAATAGACAACATAGCAATAATGGTAAGGAAACATTGAGCACATGTTAGCACTTTGAGACAGAGTACAGCAGCAGGTCAAATTAAAGACCCTCATCTCTATATTTGAACCAGACCCCATGTTTGTATAATAGTTTAAATCGATTAATAGTTTGGTATTGCTTGTGTTTTAAGTCCAGTTTGTTCCATAGTTTTACTCCGCATACAGACACACAAAAACGCTTACGAGTGGTTTGAGCTCTCGGCAATAAGAAATATCCAAAGCCTCTCAAATTATGAGCCTGAGCTTGCAGTCAGTTTGGAAGTAAGACATGAAAGAAACAAACTTGCACACGCATGCCGATTCAATTTATGCTTTGATTAAATACCTCTGCCAGGAGATTATAAGTTTGTTGCCGTTTGTTAGTCTGTCTGTTTATTAGGTTGCACAATATCTCAAAACATTATGTGCGAATTTTGATTTGACATTGAGGAATGGGATTCGGCACTAGGGATTCGGTTTGGGGGCGAGGGGGGGGGTTCTCATCACTATCTGGGTTTTGAAAGGATTCTTTACTATTCCAGATAATCAATCAAGTCTGCCATATTACATTGGCGAGAGCACATAAGACCCGCTTTGATTGACTTGAATATCTGCCTGAATACTACCATCGATTGGCCGGGAAGACATGGCAGTCATTAAACGTTATCTCTTCCCCACCTTTGCACAATCGACAAACCGAAACGTAAAAGATAAACAATGAGAGCAACAAAACCTGTAGGATATACAAAACCAATCTTATGTTTTGGCTGAGATTGTGTCCTTTTTTATGATTCAATTTAAAACTGGTGTCGGTGCTGGCATGTGTTAATCTGGCTGGATGCTGACTGACAAATCCCGATGGGAAAAGCAGTCCAACACACCCTTCAACATGAGTCCCTGAGTTTTCAAAGATGAACAGTGACAATTCACATTGAGGCTCATTACGAAAAAAAGACATATGATTGAATTACACTCTTTTTAGCGTGAAAAGGACACATGTTAATAGAAAAGCCAAGGCCCTCGTGTGAGACAATGGCATCAAATGCCGCCACTCATCCACAACGCTTGTGAGCGAGCCCTGGAGAGCCGAGTGGGAATATTTAGCTGAGGGTTCTTTTTTGTTCTGCCAGACTACACTTCTGTTCTGCTCTCTTGGAAGGCAATAAAAACCGAGCAAGTGAATCGGCAGGCTGCGCGCGCTTGTGTGTGTGTGTGTGTGTGTGTGTGTGTGTGTGTGTGTGTGTGTGTGTGTGTGTGTGTGTGTGTGTGTGTGTGTGTGTGTGTGTGTGTGTGTGTGTGTGTGTGTGTGTGTGTGTGTGTGTGTGTGTGTGTGTGTGTGTGTGTGTACCAGCCTGTGTAAAAGGGAGGTGTTGGTGGTTGAGCAGCCGTCAATTTATCTCCAGAAGCAACAGGAGAGCGCTGGGCTATTGTGTGTCTCCGTGCACATTTGGAGACAACACTGCAGCATTTAAGCAGCTCCATCTGGCTGCTCCTGTCTCACCACTGCTCCATCATGCCTCCCCCACCCACCCTCATTGACTCCATCATTGACTCCTCTCAGCCTCTGACAGCCGTGACTTGACATTCACACATTGGGCTCATCTCTTGTTTGTCTCTGTCAATACGGGGCCGGTTTGTCGGAACCACGCGCAGACTGTCAATAGGCGCTGTCCACCACCGTGGGCACCATCTCCAAGACGTGGACTTCCAAGAACCCTATGAGTTTCTCAACTAGCACCCTCCTAACACAACCTACCTCCTACGGCTGCCTGGACTTGTTTGATTTGTGCAACCACAAGTTGAAACTACGCCTTGGTTGGAACAGCCAGTGGGCTGGAATTTCATCGTAAAATCAAGGAAACGTTTTTTTGCCAACAGACCTGCAAAGTAGCAACTTCTATTGGAAGTATTTTTAGCGTACATTTCTTCATCTCAGTGGCCTAGTGGTTAGAGTGTCCGCCCTGAGATCGGTAGGTTGGAGTTCAAATCCCAGCCAAGTCATACCAAAGACTATAAAAATGGGACCCGTTTCCCTCCCTGCTTGGCACTCAGCATCAAGGGTTGGAGTTGGGGGTTAAATCACCAAAATGATTCCCGGGCGCGGCGCTGCTGCTGCCCACTGCTCCCCAAGGGGATGGGTCAAATGCAGAGGACAAATTTCACCACATCTAGTGTGTGTGTGACAATCATTGGTACTTTAATCTTTAATCATGCACTTTGGCCGCACCTGCAGTATGATAACAATAATAATGGATTTGATTTATATAGCGCTTTTCAAGACACATAGAACTGAAAACCATCATTCATTCACTCCACATGGCTGCGAGGCTGCAAATTTGCGCCCGGGCCCCTCTGACCTTCACCAAACATTCATAAACATTCTTACACCAGTGTGAGCGGCACTGAGAGCACGGTGGGTGAAGTGTCTTGCTCAAGGACACAATGGCCGTGACTAGGATGGTGGCAGCTGGAACCAAACCAGGAACCCTCAAGTTATCTGCCATCTGAGCCACGCCGCCCAGATAGTCATGGACTACATGACGGGAAAGGCCTCATTTGTGGGGCCCCCTATTGGTTGTGGTCAAAATGCTTTGGAAGACATGCTAGCATACATATTTTTTAGTTTAAAAAAAAAAGTTAAAGTTAAAGTACCAATGATTGTCACACACACACTAGGTGTGATGAAATTTGTCCTCTGCATTTGACCCATCCCCTTGTTCCACCCCCTGGGAGGTGAGGAGAGCAGTGAGCAGCAGCGGTGGCCGCGCTCGGGAATCATTTGGTGATTTAACCCCCAATTCCAACTCTTGATGCTGAGTGCCAAGCAGGGAGGTAATGGGTCCCATTTTTATAGTCTTTGGTATGACTTGGTTTGTTAGTTTTAAAGGGGTCATATTATGATCTGTTTCTACATTTAAAACACTTCCTTGTGATCTACATAACATGTAATGGTGGTTCTGTAGTCATCAATATGCATAGATTATGTTTTACAGACTTTAAGCAGCTTTTTGACCATCTCTTCAGAATGCGCCATCTTGTGGGCGGTCTTATTTACGTACTGAAACTTTCCTACAGGCCATGCCCCCTTCGACTGCGCCTCCACCCCGTCAGACATGTTGTAGATTTTAGCGCTTCTATATGGAGTCTGATGACAGTTATAAGTTCGAACTGTACGTCATTCTCGTGACGTCACACCCAGCTCATTAACTATGTGAAACTCAAAGTGGTGGGCTTGCAAGTGTCTGTTGTCATAGCGTTCTGGGCGGCATTTTGCCTTTCCCGTAAAACGTGCCCTATGCTTGCGTTGTTTTAGGCTGTTGGAACCGTTCAAAACGCAAAAAGGATAAAAGTTTCTTTAGAGTTCCTCGAGAGGTAGTCAAGAAGGGCGAACGAGTGCAAGATTTTGCAAAAAAACGACGCGACGGTGTCACGCACTCTAGTCTAAGGTAGCAGAGTTGGATTATTTTTTATTTCATCTTGATTTGGAGTTCTATACGCATTTTTGCTACAATTGTTGATGGCGGAAAAGACCATCAGGACTCCTCTTCCTCCTACCCGGGAAATTGCAAAAAGCCTCTGCCTGACCAGGGCTCAGAAAATCTGTAGAGACTCCTCCCACCCCCACCAAGGACTGTTTTCACTGCTGGACTCTAGAAAGAGGTTCCGCAGCCTCTGTAGCAGAACCTCCAGGTTCTGTAACAGCTTCTTCCCTCAGGCCATAAGACTCTTGAACGCATCATAATAATCCCCTCAATTCCCCCCCAAAAATTGATTAACTCGCTGGAATATAAAGACAATATAACATACATCCATAAACGTGGATGCATATGCAAAAGTCCGCACACCTGGGACGCTGTCCGTCATCGGCGACGCCAGGTGGAGAACAGATACTGTATGGCCGGGTTGGGGAACTTTATCTAGCAGGTAAGTCTACTGTTGAAATGTTGTTTACTGTACTTTTATTGAAAATGTTCTCAATATTGAAAATGTGAGCAGAAAAGGTTTCCACTTGTTAATTCAACCTAAAGTGTTGGTTGCACTTTATTCAAATAAGATGTAAATGTATTGGCCATTAATTGCTGTTTGTTTGATTGTTTGTATCCATAATTCATTTATAAATAATTCCCTTCCAAGAAATAACAGGAATATAGGAAACATCACCTGCAGTGTTGAGCATCCAGTATTTATTTAACAGTAAAACCGGTTGAATGTTTATGCTAAAAGTTTACTGAATTGATTTCAACTCACTGAATCATTTTGGATCTTATAGTTGTAAAAAAAGAATATTATCCCTAAATCTTTTCGGCAACCAAAAATATGGAATCAAATCGATGTTAAAACAAATCGTTAAACCCCTAGTTACTTAGTACTTGAGTATTTTTTTCACTAGATACTCTGGTTATTATTTGGATGACTATATTTTACTTTTACTTGAGTCATATTACTCTAAGCCGAGTCATACCAAAGACTATAAAAAATGGGACCCAATACCTCCCTGCTTGGCACTCAGCATCAAGGGTTGGAATTGGGGGTTAAATCACCAAAAATGATTCCTGGGCGCGGCCACCGCTGCTGCTCACTGCTCCCCTCACCTCCCAGGGGGTGATCAAGGGTGATGGGTCAAATGCAGAGAATAATTTTGCCACACCTAGTGTGTGTGTGACAATCATTGGTACTTTAACTTTAACTTTTAAAGCAACGGTATTCGTACTTCAGTTCAATTTTTGGATACCCAACCCACCTCTGGTTGACAGTATTGAACACATGGATGCTGCTCCCACACTACTTTTTAGAATGTTTCCATGGAAACAGGTGGGCTACCCTCCACCCTGAGGACCGTGAATCAAAATGACTGACACCTGCCACAGTTAGGCCCAGACGTTTGTGTTTCCGATGGCGGGAAGATATGATCAACCGCTTCTGTTTTCCTGGATTCCTTCCCAGGTTTTCCACAGCCGGAGGCACACTTTGTCTTTCCTCATGACATCACTGATTGACACCATCGGGTCTCCAGATACAGTCGCCGTGTCGAGCCGCTACAGCAACGGGCTGAAACAGGTTGATCAAAACAGCCTCAGGGGAGCCGGGTTTCGTGGTGAAATGTAAGAAGAGAGCGTTGTTGTACCGAGACAGACGCCTTGTCATGAAACGTAAATGTAATGCTCATGTCTGAAAATCAACGTTAATCCCAGGTTTTTCATTTTACAGTCACCATTCTGATCTTGGAATCATGACAAACATTGCGAGGGACAAACTATTTAAAAGGGACCAATAAGTCAAGGAAATGTGTTAGATAATATAATAATAATGGATTACATTTACATAAAAGCGCTTCACAGAGAACTGAGAACCCATCATTCATTCACTCCACATTTACACTTCGATGGTAGTAAACTACATTTGTAGCAAAAGCAGCTCTGACATAGACTGACGGAAGCGTGGCTACCAATTTGAACCTAGGCCTATTCTGACCACCACCAAACATTCATTCACATTAATACACCAGTGTGAGTGGCACCGGGAGAAAAGTGGATGAAGTGTCTTGCCCAAGGACATAACGGATGTCACTATGATGGCAGAAGCTGGAATCGAACCTGGAACTCTCAAGATGCTGGCACAGCTACTGTACACCTGAGCCACGCTGTGTAGATTAGAATCATCATAGGTTCCCTTTAAAAGCTAATGAGCTACAAAACTATGGAAGTAGAATTGTCTCACATCAACTTACATATATCAATATATTAATACATATGCATATATTAATACATATACAAATACAAATACAATTGTGATATACAAATAAATAAATAATTTGTATAAATAAACGCGTATTTATAAATATATTTTTGAAATTTGAAAATATATACAAATAAAATTTATACATATAAAAATGTGACATACAAATAAATCAAGAATTTGTATCAATAAACGTGTGTTTGTAAATATATTTTTGAGATTTCAATATAAATATGCTTGATTTTGTATTTGTATTGAATTTGCATATGTGGATTGCTTTTTTGCTTTTGTGTCGATGAGACATTCCTCCCACACACCAGATGCACAAATAAATGTGACCTACACACTCCCCTGAACAACCAGTAGAAGGCACTGCAGCCAGAGCGTGCAGACATGGTCAGACGCTGGCGAGCCAATCAGAGGCACACTAGGGAGGTTCATTTTACATCATGACTTTTGGGATGATTTGACACACTTTGCACTGATAAGAGATCAGTATCTACATCGGGACAAGGTCATTAAACGGCATTGATACAATAAAATAAGCAGCTAGCACAGTCTTTCAGATTAACTGGATGATTTAGCATTAGCTAATACAACGCTAACGTTAGCTAGCGCAGGCCCGTTGTGCGTTCTCTCTGTAAAGACGTGGATTGTTTTTGTGCAGAGAACTCCGGGCATTTTGCATATAATGCATATAATGCTCTGTGACCCAGACCGCTCTGGCTGCAGTGCCCTCTGCTGGTTGTTCAGGGGAGTGAGTAGGTCACATTTATTCGTGCATCTGGTTTGTGGGAGGAATGTCTCATCGACACCAAAGCAAAAAAAAACAATTCACATATGCAAATGCAATACAAATACAAATACAAAATCAAGCATATTTATATTCAAATCTCACAAACATATTTACAAATACATGTTTATTTATACAAATTATTTATTTATTTGTATATCAAATTTGTATTTGTATATTTATTAATATATGCATATGTATTAATATCAAATTGATGTATATAAGTTGATGTGGGACAATTCTACTTCCATACAAAACTGCATATTTTTTTAACATTATTATTATTTTACAAGCAAAGCTTGGTGATAAATGATTTTGCTGTGAAAATAAATGCGTAGTGAAGTTTACCAATGATGCACTCAGAGTGGGGCTGCTTACTGGCCTGATGGCCTGCTCCAACTGGCCTTATGAATCATTTCTGGTATCGATCGCGTCAAAAACTGAAGTCACACATTGATTCCTCGACGTCGCTCCCTGATAGCGCTGATGACTGATGGCCAGGAGATAGTCGCGGCCACACAAATAACACCCTGGAAGCACTCTGCACAACAAATTGACATTTGGAGATGTATGTCGACACGGTGTACAAGAACAGCCGGCGGCGTTTCTTTTGTCAGAGGAAACTGACGGGTGGTGTTTTTGATGTTTTTACCTCTCTCTTATCAACATGTCTGTTGCCATGTTCTCTGCTGTAGCTGCAGGTTGTCTAACAAAAGCTGTAAGGGTGAGAAGTTTCAGACTTTGTACATGTTTTTCAAGTGTCTGATGCTAAAAAGCAGTTTTTGTCCCATGCACTTTTTAACGTCCAAAAATAATGTAACGCTATTGAATGGAGACAAGTCAAACACAAGCACCAGGCGGAACACCGCTGCTCCGGCTAAGAATTGTCTCTTTAGACCGGCCACAAGATTGTCTTTCTGGGGAGGCCTTCTTGACAATGATTGACAGCATGCAGCAGCTGACCAATCAGCTTTCAGATTTGTGATAAGAGCGTTTTGGGTTTTTTTGGAGCGTGTAAGTGGGCCTACCTCCACAGATTGTTAAAGGGGAACTATTATGCGTTTTTATGTATTTGGGATCTGCATAAGCCACAAAAATTTGAAATCAAACCATGGAGTCATTTCTGAGATATTTATAAAATAATCTTGCCTTCCTTCCAACTTCCCCTAAACGAGCCGTTTGGATTTTGTCCGACTTGTGACGTTTTTCCAGTTGATGGCATTAGCAGATATATCCACATATGGTAGACATTTACTTTAAAAGCGTTGTGCATGTCTGCCATTGTAGTCCGAAGTCGTAGTCAGTAAATTATTTATTTTTCTCTATTTGGTTGTGTGGCAGACTGGCTCGTACATGCACATGCATCCACTTCTGTTGCCCTTTGTAATAAAAAGTAGCGTTTAGTTCTAACTTATATCCGTCAGTGAACTCCTTATGGAAGCGCTAAAAACTACAACATGGCTGGCGAGGAGAAGACACAGTCGAAGTGGAGGCATGTAAATAACACTGCCCACAAAACAGTACATCCTAAAGAGACGGTCAAAAAGCGATTTGAAAATGGTCAGTAAAACAATTTATGCAAAATGTTGACCACCATTACATGTTATGTAGACCAGTGGTCCCCAACCACCGGGCCGCGGCCTGGTACCGGTCCGTGGACCTGTGCCGCCACGGCCGCACAAGAAATAAATAAAAAATTAAAAAAAAATTTTATTTTTTTAAAATCAACATAAAAAACACAATATATACATTATATATCAATATAAATCAATACAGTCTGCAGGGATACAGTCCGTAAGCACACATGATTGTATTTCTTTATGACAAAAAAAAGAAAAGAAAAAACCCATACCCCCCCCGGTCCGTGGGACAAATTTTCAAGCGTTGACCGGTCCGCAAGTACAAAAAGGTTGGGGACCACTGATGTAGACCACAAGAAAGTGTTTTAAATGAAGAAGTAAAACATCATAAAATGCCTCTTTTAAAGTCCCTGAAAAACAGATCTTCTGGGTCATATTTAGCTTTCTCCTGTCAGCAGGCCGTTCCATATGACGTATGTGCCCCGCAATTATCTGTCGAAACCCTAAGGACCTGATTTACTAAGATCCAAATACCACCCACTAAATATGGGTAAAGTATAAAATAGCGTGTACTATTAGTGGGCATGTTGCGTGTGATCTATTAAGACTGTGTGTACAATTGATAACTGGCAGAGGTCGCCCTAGTTACAGTATATGAGGTTATTGCGTGTACTACCCGGGTTTCACCACGGAGATACTCATTTACTGCATGTTATAGGGGTGCAACGGTACACAAAAATGTCGGTTCGGTACGTACCTCGGTTTAGAGGTCACAGTTCGGTTCATTTTCGGTGCAGTAAGAAAACAACAAAATATAAATGTTTTGGTTATTTTTTTACCAAATTTGTAAACAATGGCAAAACATACATATACACACAGGGTCCATTGCCAGGGTTAGTGTGTCAACATGTATAACATAAAAACTAAATAAGATAAGGCTCAGAATGGTTTCTTAACAAAACCTTTCTGCATATAAAGTGCTTTTTTTGATTGATTGATTGAGACTTTTATTAGTAGATTGCATAGTACAGTACATATTCCGTACAATTGACCACTAAATGGTAACACCCAAATAAGTTTTTCAACTTGTTTAAGTCGGGGTCCACGTTAATCAACATTAAACTGCCTCAAGTTGTTGCTCAGATTAAATAAAATGACACAACTTTTCTTCTACATATAAAAAGTGCAACATTAAACAGTTTCAAGTCAACTCAGCCTCAGATTAACTTTTCTCCCCCCCCCCACTCTGGCTAACTTGGCAGTAAGAGGATATACGGGCTTATTGTTCTTCCACCATAGAAGTGGGTCAAAATCTAGTTTCTAATGCAATATGGTCTTAAATCTACTGCTATAAAAACATTTGTTATTGCTTTAGCCCTGCCTGACTCGCCGAGGAGAGGCTGCTTGAATGCGGTGGTGACGCTTCAAATGGGTTAGCATGTTCGACGTGTTGTCAGAAGAAGCTGCTGAACAATGTCGGCAAACCTCTGTCCTCCATTGTTGTATCGCGCAGCCAAAGTGTTCCCAAACGGGAGATCTTAACGAGGCAGGAGGGTCTTCCAGCTCTGGCTTTTACATGTTGTCGTAGCCCGGTCGCTGCTAGCATGCCGTGTGTTGTGCCTCGGTGTGCATTGTTTACACAACGTGCGCTACGCTACTTAATATGTCCGTGTGTAAACTCGTTCGGTATAACCTCCGAACCGAACCCCCGTACCGAAACGGTTCAATACAAATACACGTACCGTTACACCCCTAGCATGTTATCATACCTCCTACCTGTAGCATTTTGCTATGTTTTAAAACATGCAGAAGACAAATATAAAATGTACCACTTTTTGGGGGCATTTTAGAAGCAGTCCTGTAGTGCAATCGACAATTGAACTCACTTTATAGCGCGCTGAAGGTGCGCTCACAGAAGATGCGCTCACAGAATATGCGAGTGGAATGCTTTAGACCAGGGGTCTCAAACTCAATTTACCTGGGGGCCACTGGATGCAGAAACTGGGTGAGGCTGGGCCGCAAGAAAAGATTTATTAAAAAAAATCTAACATGCACTTTTTAATGAATTCACCTTCTTTGAATGGCTTTCCCGCCCTAGCAACCATCTCACTCACCATGTAGCTAGCTTTGACTGCTGCATCGCTCTTTTCGCTTGTTTTCTTGAAGAAATCTTGTTGCCTCAGTAGACTGGTTTTAAAATGTGTAACCCGGTTCACTCTCTCATCTCCCTGGTATTTTGCATACTCCTCAGCATGTCTAGTTGTATAATGACGTTTCAAATTTGTATTTCTTGTGCACCGCAACTTTCTCTGTGCAAATAAGACACGTAAAAGAAAGGGCATCTCTATCCTCCTTCAAAACCGCAATAAAAGTACACCTCCAGGCAACTTCAACCCTAAACTAACACCCTCCACGGATTGTTAATAATCAAATGTAAATTATCAAATGTAGATACTTTTTCTTATGCCTTCTGATCTCTCTCTCTGTCTCTCTCTATGTCCACTACTTGCTGTACATATCCTACCAAGTCAAACCTACACTCTTTCAATGTCCATTTCTCTGTTCTCAATTGTTGATGACTGAAGTGCTGATAACAACCAAACGTAACCACCCCCTCCACATCCCACACCCTGGATTGTAAATAATGTAAATAATTAAATGTATATACTCTGATGATTATCTTGTGTGATGACTGTATTATGCTGATAGTATATATCTGATAGTATATATCTGTATCATGAATCAATTTAAGTGAACCCCGATTTAAACAAGTTGAAAAACTTATTGGGGTGTTACCATTTAGTGGTCAATTGTATGGAATATGTATTTCACTGTGCAACCTACTAATAAAAGTCTCAATCAATCAATCAATCGGGGTGCCCCTGTGCTCAACAAAGAAATATTGCATCTCCCACTTTTCCTGGAATTGTCTTTGCTCATCACTAACCTTTCTCTTCACTGCAGGCTTGGAAAAAGACATGTTTGGGGTTGTGGAATATATTTGTATTTAGCCGACGCACAGAGAATAATGTTATTTCCGCAATGTGTCGTTCCGCTTTTCCTCCCTACAGCAACACGGCGGTCGGCGGAAAGTACCGGGATCGTGAGCGCAAAAAAGTGACGGCTCCCGGAGTGTTATCTGGCGTCATATAAAAATATATGTAGTGTTCATCCTGTGAGGCAATTCAAATTAAACCATAAAAATTGGTCCAGGTTATCAGGGACTTTATTACTGACGAACAGGTGTCGCGGTGATCGCGGTGATCGCGGTGATCGCGGTCGGGGGCGGGGGGAGAGTATCAGCGCTGGGGTCCAGTGCACCACAGTTTTGTATTGTCGCTCGGTCCTTCGGCGGAGTGCTTTGGAAGCTACTGGACCGCACGTCTCCCCACCTGGACTGTTTACAGCGGCGCCGGGGGCGGAAGCGAGCAGGCGGGCGAGCGAGGGAGGCAGGGAGGGAGGGAGGAAGAGCGTCACGCAAGTGACGTCAATGCATACTTGCCAACCTTGAGACCTCCAAATTCGGGAGATGGGGGGGATGGGGGGGGGGATGGGGGGGTTTGAGGGGTGTGTGTGGGCGGGGTTGGGGGTAGCGGGGTTGTATATTGTAGTGTCCCGGAAGAGTTAGGGCTGCAAAGGATTCTGGGTATTTGTTCTGTTGTGTTTATGTTGTGTTACGGTGCTGATGTTCTCCCGAAATGTGTTTGTCATTCTTGTTTGGTGTGGGTTCACAGTGTGGCGCATATTTGTAACAGTGTTAAAGTTGGTTATATGAACACCCTCAGTCAGACCTGTATGGCTGTTGCTGAAGTATGTCTTGCAGTCACTTGTGTGCGCCTGCAGATGCCGCATTCAACATGTGATTGGGCCGGTACGTTTGTATGGAGAAAAAGACTGCGCAATGACAGGTTCTAGAGAACATTAAAGGCAGTGGCATGTCCTCAATATTGTCGAGAGCCTCATACCACACCGTGATTGGTAGATTCCTTCAGCTCCGCACACAACGCTGTCAAGTGCCGTTCATTTAAAACTCGCGGGCCACACTAACATTAAACTTTCATGTTAAGGTGGGGGCCGCAAAATAACGTCTCGCGGGCTGCAATTGGTGGTAGCGGGGGTGTATACTGCAGCCCGGAAGAGTTAGGGCTGCATGGGATTCTGGGTATTTGTTCTGTTGTGTTTATGTTGTGTTACGGTGCAGATGTTCTCCCGAAATGTGTTTGTCATTCTTGTTTGGTTTTGGTTCACAGTGTGGCGCATATTAGTAAGAGTGTTAAAGTTGTTTTATACGGACACCGTCAGTGTAACCTGTTAAACAAGTATGCCTTGCTGTCCCTTATGAGTGCAAGCAGAAGCTGCATACAACATGTGGCTGGGCTGACAAGCTGTTTGTACATGTTGCAGAGGGTGTTAAATGCTGTGCCATCACGGCACGTCCTTATTATTATTGTTACAATGAAAATCTGAGAATATTTGCCCCGGGAGATATCTGGGAGAGGCAGTGAAATCCAGAAGTCTCCCGGGATAATCAGGAGGGTCGGCAGGTATGCAGCTGAGCTGCATCAGAGTGGTCAAAGAGCCGCATGCGGCTCCGGAGCCGCGGGTTGCCGACCCCTGCCCTAGAGGGAGCAGTCTGATGGCCACCAGAGTACCATTGCAATCTTGCAAACTTTTTTATGTATGCAATATCAATGGGGTATATAGCTATTGAATGATACCCTTATGGGACTTTGATGAAAACTGCTGCACTTTATATACTTCTGCACTTTAAATGAAGCTGCTAAAATACTGCAACTTGACCGTCCACTGATTTGTAACTCACATACCCTCGATGTATTGTACTTGTATTTTAAATTGTTTATCATTATGTCACTTTAATATTGTTGTGTATTTTCAGTCCTGTGTAATTTTATTGTGGATGTTAGATGCACCATGAAAGGACTACAGATGGAAATTAGCATGGTGCTAAATCTGGTGCAGCCATCTTCTTAAAGTAACTGCACATTGTCCTTCAAATAAACAAATACAAACTATTTAGCGTTCTTTGTCACTAAGAAATAATATCAATAACATGCAGTGTTTTTGGAGCTGGAACCAATCAATTTGTTACAACAGTCACTGTGATTGCAAATATTGATCCAAATTCAGAGGTAAAGGTGTTGGCGCAGGTGGGCTGTACACCTACTAAGTCAGAGAAAATGTACTCTGAGACGACCAATAACAGCCTGCGTCACCAAGGTTATGTTTGATGACCAAATCTACCGTACTGTAGTGTACACTGCTGGAGTCTTCTGGTGTCTAACTGTTTCGGTTGATTAATTTGTAAGAAAGCAAAGAATCAACCACCTGATTTATAAACGCACAAGCTGAAACGTCCAATTGGCAGCAGGACTAAAAAAAACTAAACGTTTTTGCCAAAAGCGGCGCCTTGAGAGCGGCGGGTAAACACAGCCGGGGTAACAACCTCGCCGCCTCTTTCTTTCTTTATTGCCACCTATTCCTCCTCCAGCTTGTTGTCGTAGCAACGACGCAGTCACCCCATCATAATGTAAGGGAGTTGCTGCTCCTTCACTGTGGGTTTCTCCCCCCTTTTTTCTTCAAGTCTCTCATTGTCACTTAGAAATAAATAGTGTTTGTGTTAGAAAGCATCTGGGAAGTTTATGAGGCGTGCACACACACCACACACAGACTATGCAGATGCACTGAAGACAATCAAAGAGACTCCA
This sequence comes from Entelurus aequoreus, assembly GCF_033978785.1. Lineage (NCBI taxonomy): Eukaryota > Metazoa > Chordata > Actinopteri > Syngnathiformes > Syngnathidae > Entelurus > Entelurus aequoreus. The sequence goes on along the minus strand of NC_084742.1, from coordinate 27,753,302 downwards.
CAATGAGAACAAACATACAGTACAGATGAAACACTTCCTTTGTGTTTGGCCCCCGAAGCACGCCACCTCTTAATGAGCATCTCAAGGTGTGTTTGTTATGTACGTGCGTGTGTGTGTGTGTGCGTGTGTGTGTGTGTGTGTGTGTGTGTGTGTGTGTGTGTGTGTGTGTGTGTGTGTGTGTGTGTGTGTGTGTGTGTGTGTGTGTGTAATCTTCCAGATAACCGGGGCAGATACGCCAAGCGGGGATGAGATTGCAGTGAAGGGGCTTAAAGCTGAAGCTGTAAATCACTTAACCTGGGGCTAATGGCTTTATAGGCTGTATTACTGTACACAAGCACACACATAAACACGCTGATACAAACACAAACTTGGATGCCAAACAACACGTATAATTACAACATTCCTGCCACGTTAAGGCCCAAGGCTTCAATAAGTCTTATCGGCTAACGGCCAAGCGACTAAATTGCGTTCATGCACAACATCGAATTAGAGATGCACTAATTGGGAGCGGTGCTGATGCTGGAGAGTAGTGGCCGCCAATTATGTGTCAGCGCTCGCTTCTCAATTAATAAATTAATCAAGCATCGCCACCTCAGTTAACCCCTGAATCCGGTCCAGTATCTATCAGCGACCTCTGACCTCAAACATCCACACTTCAAAAGATTGTTAGAGCTACAACCTTTTAGCTGAATAAAGACATTCCCATACCATGTGCACGATTCACCCTCTGGTGTCACCAACCGTGTGTGAGCATGTGTGGGCGTTCCCAGACGTTAAATATGAATATGCAGTGTAAGCTGCCACATCTGATGCACGTGTGAATCACAGCAAATGTTTGATTCGATAAATGTCTTGACTTATCAAGTTATTTTTGTTTTTTTCCTATTGCTTCCGGAATATTGTATATCATATATATATATATATATATATACCATGTCGTGTGCGGCTTGGAAGCAAAAACAGACACATAGACGATAGGTAGCCTACTAAAAACAAACCAACAATATATATATATATATATATATATACATATATATATATTAGAGCTGTCAACATTAACATGTCAACTCGAGATCAATCACACAAAAGTATTGCATTAATCATGTGCACACTGACATTAATCATGAAATTAAATTTTGCGTACAAGCTCTTTTAACTTAACCACTTTATGGTCAGTGATCAGATCAATGCATACGGCAGTAAAAATTAGCGTGGAGACTCAGACCGGTGTGCTCGCTGGTAAATTTCACTCCAACATACAGCCTGAAAGAACTGTAGTCAGTAAAACATTTTGCAAGTAAAATGTTTAAAAATGTTCTTTGATGACATTCTGACAATAACATTGTATTTGTAAAAATAAATATTGGGGTCAAATCTTTATAATGCAAGCCATTAATTATTGGATTAATCACCATTATTCCAAAATTCAAAATGGGATTAATCTGATTTAAATAAATAATTTTATATATATATATATATATTTAAATAAATAATTATAATTATATATATATATATATATATATATATATATATATATATATATATATATATATATATATATATATATATATATATATATATATATATATATATATATGTGTGTGTGTGTGTGTGTGTGTGTGTGTGTGTGTGTGTGTGTGTGTGTGTGTGTGTGTGTGTATACGTATATATATGTATATATATATGTCTTAATTAGATTATCCAAAAAATAGTGCTCAATACCGTGGTAGAGCGTAATATGTATGTGTGGGAAAAAAAATCACAAGACTATTTCATCTCTACAGGCCTGTTTCATGAGGGGTTTCCTCAATCCTCAGGAGATTGTATATATATGTGTGTGTGTGTATACGTATATACATTATGTACTGTATGTATGCATACGTGCAGTACAGGCCAAAATTTTGGACACACCTTCTCATTTCAATGCATTTTCTTTATTTTCATGACTATTTACCTTGTAGATTGTCACTGAAGGCATCAAAACTATGACACCTGTGAAGTGAAAACCCTTTCAGATGACTACCTCTTGAAGAGTGTGCAAAGCAGTAATCAGAGAAAAGGGTGGCTATTTTAAAGAAACTAGGATTTAAAACATGTTTTCAGTTCATTTCACCTTTTTTAAGTTAAGTACATAACTCCACATGTGTTAATTCATAGTTGTGATGCCTTCAGTGACAATCTACAATGTAATGTAGTCATGAAAATAAAGAAAACGCATTGAATAAGAAGGTGTGTCCAAACTTTTGGCCTGTACTGTATGAATGTATATATAAATATATACTGTATGTATGTATGTATAAACATATATGTTTTTATATATATATAATTGTATTTTAACTTATTTGTTTACAAAATCCAATTGGTTATGGATAGCTATACATAATATTTTATTTTATTTTATTTTAGGGCTGTCAAAATTAACAAGTTAATTCATGTGATTAATCACAAAAAAATTATCCAATTAATCGTGAAGGTGTTTAGGTTAATCATGCAATATATTTTGACTGTACAAGCTCTTTTACCCTAACCGCTATACGGTCAGTGATCAGATCAATACATACGTCAGTACAAAAAGGAGCGGGGAGACTCCAACTGGTGTGATCCCTGGAAAATTTCAATCCAAAATACAGCCTGAAAGAATTGTATATAAAACTGTTATAAATGACATGCATTAATACTGTAATAAATGACATGCATTCGAGTAAAATGTATAAAACGTTACTCGATGACAGTCTGGCAATAAAATTGCATTTGTGTACAAATATTAGGGTCTTTTCTTAAGCTAATTATAATTACACATGCGAGTCATCATCTGTTATTAATCTGAATAAAAAATAATTATGTACTGTATATGTTTTTCTTTTAAAAACCTCCAATAAAAATTTAGTAAAAAACATTTTATTTACTTTGTTTTATTTTAAAGAGAGTTACATTATTTCACTAATATATTGGAGTTCATTCACCCACTGGCTATTACATTAGTTACACACTATGAGATGTTGTATAATCTAAAATGCTGTAGTGTCGCACTTATATTATTTGATTGTTTTTATTATACTAGTTGAATGTTTGGAGTGTTTGTTTTTGCAGATTTTACAAGCAAAACATGGTTCTTCAGTTCTGATACATTTGCAGACAAAAGGGATGATAAATTGTGAAAGCAAAGCAGCCGATGTCTTGGCGTGGACTACGATGATTAATTGTAAAAACAGGATTTTCTTTGTTGGGGGCATTTTGCAGTTATTTTGATAATGCAGGTGTACCTAATTAATTGGCAAACGAGGATTCTGCTGCCCGTGTAGTCGGAATACACATTGCTCCCTGGCGCCGGGTCACATATGGTGCGCCATTCGTTCATTACATTTCTCATTATGCTTTTACACTCATTTGGCCAACGAGCCACACCTGTTGAGGTGTGATGCGCCTCCTTGTCTCTTCACACCACCTCCTCCTCACCTCCTGCCCTCCATCACTCCATCTGTCTACCTGTCTCACCCTCTCCCTCCCCCCTCGCTGGTCGAGACATCTAAGCGACAGAGAGCACGCGGTTGCCGGGGCGACCGCAGCCATTGTGTACCCGGTTGCCAGGTGACTGGTCGCCGTGGCCATGATGGAGAATCCTGAAGTGCCGCTCCCAACATATAAATCTTTTGCACCCTCCCGTCTATGCAAGAGGGAGGAGAAAACATGGCGACCTTAATGAGGAGCGCAGCTAGAGGAACTGTCCGCTGTGTTCCTTTCTCAAATCCACCCCAACCTTTTTGTTCCTTCTTTTTGTTTCAAAGCAAACTGCGCACCATGGCTGAGTCCTCCTCGACTTTGTCGGTACCTCCGATGGAGTGCGGGCCTCCTCTTGCTCACATTGTCTCATGTGACACCGATGCTCTTATCCCTTTAATGTGCTTACTCTAATGCCACACTTAATTCCGCCCTGCCGCCGCATCACATCGGCTGCAGATAATGGCAGATAAAATTGGCGAGTGCTCGGGTTTCTCACTTGATTTCTTCTCCCAGAGACAGATGAGTACTTTTCTGGCATTTCTATTTCCATTAGGCTGCATTTGCGATAGATTTGTCTGTATAAGTTTGACAGAAAGAAAAGAAAAGGGATGAAAGCACCTTATTTGACACTGCCTTCTAATCCAGGCCAAGATGGAAGCAAAGAGGAAGAACACGTAGAAGATAATTAAAGTCTAATGAATGATTTGCCCCTTTTCAATACAAGGAGATGACTTCTATTCAGTCTAACGACCAGACGGGGGCGATAGCAATCCGGTGCGGGAAGTATTTTTCTCAATGTATTCTCTTCTTTTGTGCCAGAGTAAGTAGGAATGCAACAGTACATGTAGGGCTGCGTGAATACGGCAAAAAAAAAATTTTTTTATCAATATTGAAATCACGAATATTAATCACAATTATTCATTATGTTGGCAAATTTACTTGCAGTAATTTTGGGGGTAGAGTGGTGTGGCGGGGGTGCGTGAACTTGACTTAATTTGTGATAAAATAGTCGAAAAAAAGTGCAAATAAATGTTATCCGTATATTCAAATGTTTGTGTTTTTGTTCATTATTAATATCAACATGTCAGATTTTTACCTTCCCTTCATCTCGAAAATCCTTGAAAAAATTGTTGCACAGCAGCTAAATGAACACTAACAATCTCTGTGAACCCTTTCAGTCTGGTTTCAGGGCAAATCACTCTACGGAGACAGCCCTCGCCAAAATGATTAATGATCTATTGCTAACTATGGATGCTGATGCTTCATCCATGTTGCTGCTACTTGATCTTAGCGCTCCTTACGATACCGTTGATCATAATATTCTATTAGAACGTATCAAAACAAGTATTGGTATGTCAGACTTTTCTTGGTTTACGTAACTCCTATCTTAATGACAGGATGCAGTGTGTCTCCCATAACAATGTGACCTCAGAGTATGTTAAGGTAACGTGTGGAGTTCCACAGGGTTCAGTTCTTGGCCCTGCACTCTTCAGCATCTACATGCTGCCGCTGGGTGACATCATACGCAAGTACGGTGTTAGCTTTCACTGTTATGCTGATGACACCCAACTCTACATGCCCCTAAAGCTGACCAACACGCCAGATTGTAGTCATCTGGAGGCGTGTCTTAATTAAATTAAACAATAGATGTCTAACAACTTTTTGCATCAACGGAAATGTTGATTATCAGTCCTGTTTGACACCGACACTTATTTAATAATACCACCTTAACATTTGACAACCAAACAATTGTACAAAGCGACTCGGTAAAGAATCTGGGTATTATCTTCGACCCAACTCTCTCATTTGAGTCACACCTAAAGAGTGTTACTACTTCTTTCATCTCCGTAATATCGCTAAAATCCATCCCTTTTTGTCCACCACCAACGCTGAGATCATTATTCATGCGTTCGTTACTTCTCATCTCGATTACTGTAACATATTATTTTCGGATCTCCCTATGTCTAGCACAGTGGTTCTTAACCTTGTTGGAGGTACGGAACCCCACCAGTTTCATAGGCGCCTTCCCCGAACCCTTCTTTAGTGAAAAATAAAAAAAAAAGTTTTTTCAAATTCAAGATAAAGTTATGTTTTTTTACTGGTGCACAAAATGAACCGTACATGAACATCACCTTGTTCAAAGAACAACACAAACACAGTGCATGAACTCACAACAAATTACACACCTGCAAATCAGATGGAAAATTGTTTGGGGTTACCCATAATACGCCGATAGGGAGAAGATTTTATTTACACGATGAGTTGGGTGTGTCGTGACCTCAGCGGCGGAGGCTCCGCCGAACCCCTGAGGCCGACTCACCGAACCCCTAGGGTTCGATCGAACCCAGGTTAAGAACCACTGGTCTAGCAATAAAAGATTGCAGTTGGTACAAAATGCGGCTGCTAGACTTTTGACAAAAACAAGAAAGTTTGATCATATTACGCCTATACTGGCTTACCTGCACTGACTTCCTGTGCACTTAAGATGTGATTTTAAGGTTTCACTATTTATTTATAAACTACTAAACGGTCTAGCTCCATCCTATCTTGCTGATTGTATTGTACCATATGTCCCGGCCAGAAATCTGTGTTCTAAGAACTCTGGCTTATTAGTGATTCCCAGAGCCCCAAAAAAGTCTCCAGGATTTAGAACATTTTCTTTTCAGGCTCCAGTACTCTGGAATGCCCTACCAGTGACAGTTAGAGATGCTACCTCAGTAGAAGCATTTAAGTCCCATCTTAAAACTCATTTATACACACTAGCCTTTAAAAAGGCCCCTTTTAGACCAGTTGATCTGCCATCTCTCGTTTGTGCTCTGCCTCCCTCTCCTGCCTGGAGAGGTTATCAGGTGACCACAGATCAGCCTCCATGGATGAGGCGTGAGCTGTTCAAATTTGGGACCCAGGATGGGTTGGTGGTTGGCTGGTGTCGTCTCTGCGCTGCTGATTTGTCTTGATTTAAAATGATCCCATGTTGGCCTCCCAATGGACTGGACTTTCACATGAAGTCGGGACCCGGGGTGACCACTGCTTATGCATCAGTCGGTGACGTCTCTGCGCCGCGACGTGTCTACATGCAGGAGGTTTCCCTGCTGGCCCCACTATGGAATGGACTCTCACATTATTAACTGTATCCTCTCGACATCCCTTACACCGGTCACTTCCAAAGTTTGTGAGTAAATAGATAAGATCAATATAGTATCAATCTCACTGAGATTCTTTAGCCATTTTGAAAGTTATTGAGCAAGTCATTCACATGATTCGTGATGTAGCGTTAGGAACCACAGATCCCTTCCCCATCAACAACAATGCTGTTTTGCGACTTTGTGAGAGCCAACAACGATTACTTTGGGAAAAATAATGACCCAGAACCTTATATTTTTGAACCCAAACACAAAGAGGATGAGCAATACGTTTTGGAAGCCGAGTGCTAAACGGATGCAACTTTATTGAAACACTTTAGCATCAGCAACATTTCTAAGTGCTAAACATACAAACTCACCATAATAAACTATAATAAAACAAACACTTAGTGCACAATTTACACTCTCGCTGGGATGCCAACGGACAGGACGCTAATATAATCCCGTTTAGATGAAGAATTAATACCTATCCTCACAAAGGGTTAAAAAAAAGTTGCAGCAACTAGGGGGGTGTATGGTATTTTATTTTTTGATTTTTAATTTTGTCATAAAAAAATACAATCATGTGTGCTTACGGACTGTATCCCTGGAGACTGTATTGATCTATATTGATATATAATGTAGGAACCAGAAATATTAATAACAGAAAGAAACAACCCTTTTGTGCGAATGAGTGTGAATGAGTGTAAATGGGGAGGGAGGTTTTTTGGGTTGGTGCACTAATTGTAAGTGTATCTTGTGTTTTTTATGCTGAATTAATAAAAATAAAAATACAAATAAAAAAGTTTTTTTATTTTTTTTATTTTAATTTTAATTTCTTGTGAGGCCCAGTACCAATCGAGCCACGGACCAGTACCGTGCCGCGGCCCGGTGGTTGGGGACCACTGATCTAGACCACAAAGAAGTGTTTTAGATGTAGATTAAAATCATCATAGGTCCCCTTTAAAGGTAATATTGCCGAAAAAGACCCTCATTTAGTGGCAGCAAAAATTGTAATCGTGTTTCAAATTAAATTAATTGTGCAGTCCTAGGTAAGGTATTCTGTTTTACAGTACGGGACTTTTTCTGCAGTACAAGGAGTGCAGTATACACACATTAGGTAAGGGACAGGAAGTTTAACTAACCATAGTCCCGTGTGTAAAAAAGTGAAGTCCAACCCATGGCTAGTAGAAACCATGGCTAGTGAGGGAGTCAAGAAGTTACATCCTCCTCTTTTTTTTTTATATATTTTTTTTTAATCTCGCTTTTGCTGATACAAGTTTAAAAAAATACATTCAAATAACTTATCACTGATCTACATCTACTCAGAGATATATATGAACTATATGTTTGATGATTAAAAGTCCTTGAGCTTTAAGGGATTCTGGGTGACCTGAGATGTGGGCTGGAGTACTCCTTAATACTCCTGACCTGGATCTTGTAGATGTTGGCTCTGCCTTTAGCGTCAAGCTTGTTGGCCAGATTACGTAGCGCTCCGAGACGTTGACCGGCACGTCTGCAGATGTTGGAGAGGTGGCTGGTCCACGTTAGTTTGGAGTCAATAAAAAGACCCAGAACCTCTATCTGCTCACAGAGCCCAATTTTAGTCTTAAGGAACACTTGCCCTTCCCGGTGCAATACATAAGCGGACAAAGACAAGTGGATAAGATAAAGGCAGTGTGCCGCCATTGTTCAGTAGAGATGCGGAACGGGGCTACAAACAATTAATGCTACATGTCGGCCAATAAGGAACATTCATTTACTAAAAATACACAAAGTTCACACTGTTACTGTTGCACTTTTTTGCATTGTTACACTTTTCCTCCCCCAAAACCATAATGCTAGAGCTAAACACATGTTAGACGTGTCAGGGCTGGTCCACCAGATGTATTAAAAATGAAGGTGATGCGAGGTCGCCATGACAACATCAGAGATGTCATTCCATTTTTCCCAAATGTGAGCATCCAGGTGATTTTTGAAGCCGAAGCTTTAAGGCAGTGTTTTTCAACCACTGTGCCGCGGCACACTAGTGTACAGTGAGATACAGTCTGGTGTGCCATGGGAGATTATGTAATTTCACCTAATTGGGTTAAAAATCTTTTTTGCAAACCAGTACTTATAATCCGCAAATGTGCCATTGTTGAGTGTCGGTGCTGTCTAGAGCTCGTCAGAGTAACCGTGTAATAGTCTTCCATAGCAGTAGGTGGCAGCAGGTAGCTAAGTGCTTTGCAGATGTCGGGAACATGGTTTGTTGCGATCACAATATGCGGGAGGCAGTGTGTAGGTAAAAAGGTATCTAACACTTAAACCAAAAATAAACAAAAGGCGAGTACTGCTAAGAAAAGGTATTGAAGTTTAGGGATGGCTATGCAAAACGAAACTAAAACTGAACTGGCTGCAAAGTAAACAAAAACAGAATGCTGGACGACAGCAAAGACTTACAGCGTGTGGAGCAGACGGTGTCCACAAAGTACATCCGTACATGCCATGACAATCAACAATGCCCCCACAAAGAAGGATAGGGTCTGCACAACTGAAATAGTCTTGATTGCGAAAACAAAGCAGGTGCGGGGAATAGCGCTCAAGGAAGACATGAAACTGCAACATGGAAATACCAACAAAAGAGGAAAAGCCACCAAAATAGGAGCGCAAGACAATAACTAAAACACTACACAGGAAAACACCAATAAACTCAAAATAAGTCACGGCATGATGTGACAGGTCGTGACAGTACACCTACTTTGAGACAAGAGCTATAGTGATGCATGCTTGGTTATGGTTTGAATTCATATCCAACAATTGCGAGAACGGCTTTTTAATGTCAATATCGGCTACTGAGTTTCATTTTTTTATGTTTTCTGCTGGTGGTGTGCCTTAGAATTTTTTCAATGAAAAAAATGTGCCTTGGCTCAGAAAAGGTTGAAAAACACTGCTTCAAGCCACAATTGTTACATAGGGTTGCTATATCGGGTGCTGCTTTAACCATTTCTCTATTCCCATCCTGCAGATGAGCGAGCCAGCATGTGTAAAGGGCAGACCTGCACCCACATGTCAAGACGTGTCGCTCGTGCATGTGTGCGCGTGCGTCGCCGCCACCATTGATTTGTATGGAAATCAGTGCCTGTTGGCACAGCAGGTCCAACGCCCTCATCAGTGTCCAGCTGGGGGACGTTCTGTCAGGTTTCAGCATGTGCCTGAAAGGACGAACATGTTGCGGTCCTTCGTGTGTGTGTGTGTGTGTGTGTGTGTGTGTGTGTGTGTGTGTGTGTGTGTGTGTGTGTGTGTGTGTGTGTGTGTGTGTGTGTGTGTGTGTGTGTGTGTGTGTGTGTGTGTGTGTGTGTGTGTGTGCGTGTGGTGGCATTTTCACAAGCCACATTATTAGGTACATCCGTTTCGTCAAATGACTTCCACTACATCCTTCCTTCCAAGATCATCATTCCTCCTGTCTTCTCCCATCCTCAGTCAACTCCCTCTGTATTCCGTTTGAGTCACGACCCCATTCAGTTCACGTCCTTGTCACTAAATGACAAACAGGATACGTTCTAAAGGCCACGGTGCTGCGTGCACGCCCATCTCCCAACCCTTTTAGCCCTCGTGCAACATGTGTCTGTGTCGAAAAGTGTCTCATCTGTCACATGTTGTGACAGATGATAATATGCACACGAAGGTGTTATCGGACTGTGTGTGTGTTTGAGATCAGTATGTATATAAACTGTTGTTGTTTTAAAATGGCTTTATATATAAAGTTAGTATCGTATAAAAGTAAACAAGAACCTTATTCATCATCTTGTATGATAATTAGGGATATATATTGATAGGATTTTATCAATACTGATATTCCTTATCAATATTCATCAGTACTATTATCGGTACTATGTTATTTTTGTAAATAAAGTTGTGAAAAATTGCATTTTCATTATCATTTTTAATAGCACAAGAGGTTGGGAACCAGCGACATTATGATATAACATCTCACAGCAGGGAAGTCTTTTATTAACACGTGCTTTTTAGGTCTTAAACAAGTCAACGATCTGTGCAGTGCAAGGTGCAATGGAGGTTTTATGTCATTATCTCGTAAAGACCACACAGATCCATCACTGTGTTTCTGTTCATTACAATTACACTTAGTATATCAATTCATCCATTTTCTACCTGTTGTCCCTATATTATTGTTTAAAAAGGGACAAGCGGTGGACAATGGATGGATGGATGGATAGTACAAAATAAAGGCATAAATAAAATAATATTATTGTATGGTATTGATGTTCATTTACAGAGCTTTAACATGATATCTCATATCAAATATATACAAAACCCAAAACCAGTGAAGTTGGCACATTGTGTAAATCATAAATAAAAACAGAATACATCCATCCATCCATTTTCTACCGCTTGTCCCTTTCGGGGTTGCAGGGGGTTGCTGGAGCCTACAATGATTTGCAAATCCTTTTCAACCTATAATCAATTGAATAGACTGCAAAGACAAGATACTTAACGCTCTAACTGGAAAATGTTATTTTTTGCAAATATTAGCTCATTTGGAATTTGATGCCTGCAACATGTTTTAAAAAAGCTGGCACAAGTGGCAAAAAAGATTGAGAAAGTTGAGGAATGCTCATCAAACACTTATTTGGAAAATCCCACAGGTGAACAGGCTAATTGGGAACAGGTGTGTGTCATGATTGGGTATGAAAAGCAGCTTCCGTGAAATGCTCAGTCATTCACAAACAAGGATGGGGCGAGGGTCACCACTTTGTGAAAAAATGCGTGAGTAAATTGTCGAACAGTTTAGGCAGAATATTTCTCAACGAGCTATTGCAAGGAATTTAGGGATTTCACCATGTACGGTCCGTAATATCACCAAAAGGTTCAGAGAATCTGGAGAAATCACTGCACGTAAGCGATGATATTACGGACCTTCGATCCGTCAGGCGGTACTGCATCAAAAAAACGACATCAGTGTGTAAAAGATATCACCACATGGGCCCCGGAATACTTCAGAAAAACACTGTCAGTAACTACAGTTTGCCGCTACATCTGTAAGTGTAAGTTAAAACTCTACTATGCAAAGCGAACGCCATTTATCAACAACACCCAGAAATGCAGCCGGCTTCGCTGGACCCGAGCTCATCTAAGATGGAATGATGCAAAGTGGAAAAGTGTTCTGTGGTCTGACGAGTCCACATTTCAAATTGCTTTTGGAAACTGTGGACGTCGTGTCCTCCGGACCAGAAAGGAAAAGAACCATCCGGACTGTTATAGCGCAAAGTTCAAAAGCCAGCATCTGTGATGGTATGGGGGTGTATTAGTGCCCAATGCATGGTAAACTTACACATCTGTGAAGGCACTATTAATGCTGAAAGGTACATACAGGTTTTGGAGCAACATATGTTGCCATCCAAGCAACGTTATCATGGACGCCCCTGCTTATTTCAGCAAGACAAAGTCAAGCCACATGTTACAACAGCGTGGCTTCATAGTAAAAGAGTGCGGGTGCTAGACTGGCCTGCCTGTAGTCCAGACCTGCCTCCCATTGAAAATGTGTGGCGCATTATGACAACGAGACCCCGGACTGTTGAACAACTTAAGCTGTACATCAAGCAAGAATGGGAAATAATTCCACCTGAAAAGCTTCAAATATTGGTCTTCTCAGTTCCCAAACGTTTACTGAGTGTTGTTAAAAGGAAAGGCCATGTAACACAGAGGTAAAAATGCCCGTGCTAACTTTTTTGCAATGTGTAGCTGCCATTAAATTCTAAGTTTCTCAAAAATAAGTTTCTCAGTTTAAACATTAAATATCTTGTATTTGCAGTCTATTCAATAAAGTATAAGTTTAAAAGGATTTGCAAATAATTTAATTTCTGTTTTTTTTCATGAATTACCACAACATGCCAACTTCACTGGTTTTGGGGTTTGTAATATAAATCAATACAATTAATTATCATGTTAGGCGGGTGTGCATTTTGGAACAATAGGAATTGTTATTCATGTCTACGTTGCACAAGGACCTTTTTGAGTTACGGACTGGAAGCCATTGTGTCTGTGTCGTGTGTGTATTATATAAATATGAATCACTTAGAGGACGGTTGATGAACTGCGCCTTGGTGGCGGTCGTGAGTTAAGTGGCATTCACTTTAATATCACAATTTTTTTTTTTTCTATTAAAGTTGGGCTGTACCGTGCAGGAATATAGCAAGTACCGTTGCATCCCCACTGTTTACTATTGCAGTATCCTGTAACAGACATTTCCACCATGTTTGATCAAGGTAATATATGCTCACAACTGACAACTGTCATTTTGTTCATATATATACTGTAATTGTGCTTACTAGAGGTGCAACAGTACAGGTAACCTACACTACGGTCCGTAGCTCGGTTTCAAGGCCACGTTTTTGCTTCCTTACATTTTGTGGGAGTAAAGAACAACTTTTTTCCTCTCAAAGTTCTTTTGTAAATTTGCTTGCTTATTTCAGGAACAAAAAGACCCATTACCTACCTGCTTGGCACTCAGCATCAAGGGTTGGAATTGGGGTTTAAATCATCAAAATGATTCCCGGGCGCGGCCATCGCTGCTGCTCACTGCTCCCCTCACCTCCCAGGGGGTGAACAAGGGGATGGGTCAAATGCAGAGGATAATCTCACCACACCTAGCGTGTGTGTGACAATCATTGGTACTTAAAATGTTTTTTATCCACAAACAAACAAAAATAAGTGTCTTTATGCAGAGTTTTTAGTACATGTTATATCAGGAGTGGAATTTTTGCAGACACATAAACACAAAAAGTTTGATTGAAAAATATGTAGGTATACAAATGCCTTTTACTGATTAAATTAGTGGGTGTGTTTATTTTCCCAGTCGGGACTAATAAAGACTCCTGTCAGAGCATGCAAGTCCGCATTCAGGGCAGAAATACTGGTGCACTGCAACAGATGGTGAAACTAAAGTCTGTCCCAAAGGCCATGTCCACACAAACACAGACAGTTTCAAAAATGCATATTTGGGGTTAAAACGATCTCCATCCACACAAGTGTACTTTCCAAACTGTCTCTGTCTACACACAAACACGTACACCTGCTGTCATGCACATTTTGTCCAATCAGAACCCTAAAAAAAATCAGCCACAGCTGGCTTGTTGGCATTATACCTTCTTTATGGTTATTTCGAATATACCAGACGTACACAATGACATGTACATTATCTTTAAAACCAACATGCACGCACACAGAGACCTGGGAGCTTTATTATCTCTTTTTTTCAGTGTATAAAGCGTGCATGCACGCCTGTGCTGCTGAAACCCAACACTGATAGAATTAAAACATGTTTAGCAACACGATGATGTATTACATGAGCAGTGAAGTGGACATTATTTCTAAAATCAGCATGCACTAACGAGCCAAAGAAACCATTTTGCATGTTTGAGTGCCTATAGAAAGCACACGGACGTGCGTGTACCGCTGCAAAACTCTCGTGGAATCATCAAGCATTTAATCATCGATATATGTGCAATGAAGTGTATATTGTCTTTAACATCAGCAGTGTTGGGTTAGAGACTGACAGTGTTGGGACTAACGCGTTACAAAGTAACGCGGCGGTAACTAGTAATCTAACGTGTTATTTTTTTATATTCAGTAACTCAGTTACCGTTACTACATGATGCGTTACTGCGTTATTTTACGTTACTTTTTATGTAGTATTGGCTTGAAACAGAAGATCTGAGTGTGTTTTGTGGCAGCACTACGGTGTCGTTCTTCTGAATCTCTTGTGTCACACGGAGGAGCCGCGCTGTGTGTGTGTCTGAGTGTGGGAAGCAAGGGAGGGGAGGGGTGCGCGCAGCAGCATTCGTGAGGGAGGGGCGGAGACAGAGAGAGCGAGAGAGTTGTTAACACGCATGCGTCGCCAGGCTCAGCTTTTTATCGATAGATGTATCAGATTTAATTTTTTATTATCTATAGCAGGGGTGTCAAAAGTGTGCCCCGGAGGCCATTTGCAGCCCACAGCTAATGTTTTAAAGGCCCACAGCACTTTCTAAAAATACTATTAAAATAAACAAAAACATAACAAAAGTGAAATAAAAAAGCTTAAAGGTGAAATGTAATTTAGAAAAAACATTACAATGTTGACTAATAAAACAAAGCTGTTCTTTTTTCTTTCAAACTGTCATTGCTCAAAACATAATATTGAATCAAAATCAATGTTATTATGAATTATAGTACACACACTCTGTCAATTCTCTTATATACTCTTTATTTCTAGACTTCTAGAGTGTTTGATTATCACATCACTCTAAATGTATAAAAAATAAAGTTCACAAACATAAAGAGGGATCCTAGTGGGCCAGGCCAATATTTCCTTATCCCTAAAATAAAACTGGGGAAATGTGTAGCGTGTTCTGGGCTTCAGACATGATTTTATTTCAGAATTCCTTGAGAGAAAAAACGCTTTGGTATGTAAAAATAAAGTTAAAGTACGTATTTCGTTTACAGCTGTGTTGTTATTATGCTGTTTGTTACTTATGTATGTTATGTTGCAGCTATTTTTAAATAGTTTTGTCAATTTGTTCTGACCTGATATAAGTTGGCCCTTTGAAACATATCTTTGTCTTTGTGTGTTGTATGTAGACCACATGGCTTAGCAAAGTTCAGTGATGCAAATGCATGTCAAGTTGATCAACAGATTGTATTATTCTCCAGTACCATAACAGTACTGAAATGAAGGCTAAAAGGGCATTAAATGGGGCCTTAAAAAAAGAAGTAACTAAATAGTTACTTTTCACAGTAACGCATTACTTTTTGGTGTAAGTAACTGAGTTAGTAACGGAGTTACTTTTGAAATAAAGTAACTAGTAACTGTAACTAGTTACTGGTTTTCAGTAACTAACCCAACACTGGTTACTGAAAACCAGTAACTAGTTACAGTTACTAGTTACTTTATTTCAAAAGTGACTCAGTTACTAACTCAGTTACTTACACCAAAAAGTAATGTGTTACTGTGAAAAGCAACTATTTAGTTACTTATATATATATTTTTATTTTGGAATTTTTTAAGGCCCCCTTTAATGCCCTTTTAGCCTTCATTTCAGTACTGTTATTGCACTGGAGAATAATACAATGTGTTGATCAACTTGACATGCATTTGCATCACTGAACTCTGCTAAGCAATGTGGTCTACATACAACACACAAAGAAAAAGATATGTTTCAAAGGGCCAATTTATTTCAGGCCAGAACAAATTGACAAAACTATTTTAAATAGCTGCAACATAACATACATAAGTAACAAACAGCATAATAACAACACAGCTGTAAACCAAGGAAGCGCTCCAATAAAACACACTCAGATCTTCTCAGTTTCTAGCCGATACTACATAAAAAATTACGTAAAATAACGCAGTAACGCATCATGTAGTAACGGTAACTGAGTTACTGAATATAAAAAATAACGCATTAGATTACTATTTACCGCCGGCAAACAACAAATCCATTGGTGGACTAGACATTTACACATCTCTGAATGATTTGTAATATAAAACTCATAATAATAATGTCTCTAATAAAGCTGACAGAAAAATAATTTACATACCGTATGATAAGCAAACCACACTACAACTTTGCAGTATACTGTAGCTGTGCTACTTAAACTTAACTGATGTAGTTTAATGTTTAGTTTAGTGTTATTTTAGAGTCGTGTTTTGGGGGCTGTGAAAACCGGATGCACTGACTTTGTCATAGTCAAAAAAGTGGAGTTCCATGGGTGTTTTTTATCTTCACTATTATGTTTTTCACCATAAATGGCAGGTTATTGTGATAGTCCATATCACCCATCCCTACTGTCCAGGTGTGGCTTGTGGGCCTTGAATTCGACACCTGAGGTCTAAATGCCTTAAATTAACATTACAGTAATAACAGGAGACTAACAATATTGCTTTTGAACCATTTTGACTTCTTCAGTATTTACTGTGTAATTCTAATAAAGTAACAAGAAGTTGTAACAAAAAAATCTTGCAAGTGCAAACTGAATCAAGGAGGTTGTGCACAGACAACATATCTTTGGGTGGACATCCAGCCCCTGTTTTCCAGGCAAGAAAGTTTCTTTCACCGGCTCTGGAGGTTTACCAGAACCTCCTGTGTTTTCATTTCAACTCTGTAGTGCTGTGCAAGTTCCTTTACATTCCTTTACATTTCCCTGTTTGCAAATTGCCTACTTTTCAATGCAACAACACTGTCCTTACGTGTTTGGGCCATCTCATGCTCACTAAAGACAACTAAAGCTTTCTTACGCTTCCAATTTCAACCATTTAGATGTACTCAGTGTCTGTTGTATAATTCTAATACATTGCCAAAAAGGTGTGAGTGAAAAGATCTTGCAAGTGCAAAAATATTTTGCTCGCACGCTTGCATCACATCTCCCTCCTGGGGGCTAAGCCCTCCTGTTCTTCAAACCTGGTGACGCTACTGTCCTTCATTAAGTGTCTGCATCACATAGTGCAGGCCTGGCCAACCTGCAGCTCCCGAGCTGCGTGGGGCTCTTACGCTCATATCGAAGTTTGTGTTTGTGTTATTTTAATATGCGTGTTCAGTGAGCAAGACGGTCTGCAAAAGCGGTCATTCTTTTGCATCAGTTTCTGCGGCTGCAGGCGTTTGACATACAAATAAACCGCAGTGAGAATAACCGCTGCAAGACTTCCGACGGTTAATATTACCGTATTAAGTTAAAATGGTCGAAAAAACGTTATTCATAACTGCACTTTGTTACGGAAAGACTAGCACTAGCTTGCTAGGTAGCTTAAATGCCAACATGTAAATGACAGACATTAAGGTTGTTCCCCAATACGAAAGGTCATTCCCCAATCTAAACGTGTACAAACACATAACGTTTAAACAACTGAGATGTATTTACATTTAACAAAGGATGTGCTGTTTTTGCACCAAGTAATTGTTAAACTCGACAAGTTGAAACAGACGGACACGGACTGCGTTCAACAGGAAGTGAGCTCACGTGACGTCACGTAAACCAGAAGTGAAACAACGGATCACTCTTTACAATTAAAAATGGAAAAAGACAAACATATTTAAACACACAAATACAAATAATGTGGCTCTTATGAAGAACAATATTTGATGTTTCCTCTGCCAAGAAAGTATATTGTGTGGCTATTTATTTTAAATAATTAAACAAATACAACTTCGTTGAAATATTTTAGTGTGTGTATACCGGTAAGTACTTTTTGAGCAGATTCAACAATACCACAATAATAATAATAATAATAATAATAATAATAATAATAATTGTGATCATTTTGGTCACAAATAATTTAATTAGCCATTTTGTTTATTGTTTTGGTTGTGTATATTTGAGGGGTCCCCCACCCCATCCTTATTAGAGACAGAACCTATTGTATTGATTTTGGGTGTGATTTGTATTTAGTGCAAAATTTTGCTTACGAACAAAGTATATTTTATTTTGATTATTTGTTTGTTTTAGTTAACTTGGTATTTAAAATTTACATTTCAATTACAATGTTAAAATGTAACAAAAACACAAATTGATTGCATTTGAAAGGTTATACTTATTATTATTATGTGTTGTCATGAAATCAATGGTTAATCTGGTCTCAAAAAGTCTCAAAATTATCTGCAATCATTTTTAGGGTCAATATATCGTCGAGCAAAAGTTGTTATCGGTCCATTAGACTGTACAACTCCTCTCTGGGGGGAAGGGGGGGTACTAGGATGGCAGGGGATGCACAACAATAACAGTGCAATACTTTTTCATAACATGGTCACTACTGCCTAGTTTCTCTTGTTATATTCTTATTTTACTGTTATATTTTTATTCTCATTGTTGCTTTTTATTTTTATTCTATTGTAATATTTTTCTATTTTGTTTCCATTTATACCCCCATTATTTATTACTTTTTAAATTTGATCTCAATTCTGTACACTGCTGCTGGAATTTTAATTTTCCTGAGGGAACTCTCTTGAAGGAATCAATAAAGTACTGTCTATCTATCTATCTATCTATCTATCTATCTATCTATGCCTAACTATATTATCCCTTTTTTTATTGCTCAAAAAAGGGATACCATTGTTTAAAAAAACAAAAAAAACATACTTGTAATACGACTGAGCTGAAAGCTGAGGGAGGTCATCTGTCAGGTTAGCAGCAAAGATGCACATCTAAACATACTGCACCTGACACTAGGGATGTATACTGAGTACCGCTTCCTTATTAGGTCGGTCTATGAGGATCGCAAAGATTCTGGACTAACGATACTGCTATTAGTACTTTTTTGTTCCAGCTGACCGACGTAATTATGACACACTGTCACATTCAGTTCAGATGCCACTGCTACACATTAAAATCAGCTTTTAATTATAACAAATAAGAAAGCAACACCACACAAAAGTTTGTAACACAACCATATATTCTCCTCAAAGTCACACACGCCGTGTAAATTTGAAGTGAACGCACTTTACTCACGACAGGTCACAACCGCGTTTTATCAACCGTCCTACTAGCAAGCCATTAATCCACAGGCTAATATTAAACCACTCACAAAAGTGAAAAATTTAGGTAACATGATCATCCATAAAGTTGCTCTGAAGAAAGATATAGCATGACAGGCAAGCCTCTGGTGGCCATCTGACGTCACTCCATCCATCCATCCATCCATCCATCCATTTGCGTGGCATTAAAATACATCTGGCTTAAATTTGTTTCAGTTAGTTCTATCTCTTGACTACAAACTGGACGATCGAGTACGGAGTCTTTTTATTTATACAATACACACTACACACACACATACATCGGTAGCACAACACTTCACTCAAATACGTCTGTGTGAAACATAAACAAAAATAATTCTTATTCTTACAAAATGCACACCAACATAACATGCTAATTGATTGTATTGATTTATGTGATACATCTGATATATTATGTAAAAGGTATGCATGCCATATATATATATATATATATATATATATATATATATATATATGTATGTGTGGGAAAAAAATCACAAGACTATTTCATCTCTACAGGCCTGTTTCATGAGGGTTTTCCTCAATCCTCAGGAGAGGAAAAAAAAAAAAAAAAAAAAATCTCCTGAGGATTGAGGAAAACCCTCATGAAACAGGCCTGTAGAGATGAAATAGTCTTGTGATTTTTTTCCCACACATACATATTACGCTCTACCACGGTATCGAGCACTATTTTTTGGATAATCTAATTAAGACATATATATATATATATATATATATATATATATATATACGTATATATATATATATATATATATATATATATATATATATATATATATATATATATATATACATATATATATATATATATATATATATATACTGTATATATATATATATGTTATTTCCAGCTGAGGGTAATTGTAATGAATAGTGATGGATCTGTGTGGTCTTTACAAGAAGATGATATAACAGCATTTCACCTTACACTGCACACATATTTGACTTCTTTAGGACTCAAAACAACAGTTGTTGATAAAATACTTCACTGCTCTGAGATGTTACAGTACATCATGCTGGAGGTGTAATGGTCATGGTTTAATTTGTGTTAATATAAATGCTAATTAAAATGCATTTTTCCCCACATCTTTATTTCCACAAATTACATATAGTACCAATAAATACCTGTATCACTAAGGAATATCGATAAGGGTATCGGACTGATAAAATCTTAACAATATGCATCCTTACCTGATACACGACTATGAAGCAAAAATCATATTCCTATTTAAGGACATTATGGCAAGATGTTTGAGAGAGATGTGGTGAAATCCATGCCCTGACACAATTAATTATCATTCAATTTAACAGCAAGAGTGCTCTTGATTTTTTGAATACTGTTAAGTGTGGTAAAATGTCCCTTGTCAAAAAAAAAACCAGTGATTTTTGACAAACATTATTATCAGTATTGTATTTCAAAGCAGGAATACCAGATCCAAGATAGCCAAAACTATAAAACCAAGTAAAGTCTACAATATGCTTTTAAACAACCAGTTAGGCCTATCCATATTGAAGGTTATTTAAGACAAAATGGCTAATGGCTACTTATTTAAAAAATAATAACAGACACAAGCCAACTGGAACAGTTAAGATAATTCATGTCACTCAGAAGTCACGCAGATTGTTGGGATGTTGTAGCTCAGATGGTGGAGCAGCCGTCTCAAAACTGGTCTGGTACGAATCCAGCTTCCGCCATCATAGTTGCTGCCGTTGTGTTCTTGGGCAAGACACGTCACCCAGTGCCACTCACACTGGTGTATAAATGTGAATAAATGTTTCTGTCAGCCTACCCCAAGGCACCTTGCACTGATCATCATAAAACTAAGAGAAAAGAAGCCTACTCTTTTTTAAGAACATTTGACCCAAAATGTCTGAGGGAGGTTCAGTCAAAGGTCAGACTAGTCCAATGATGCCACACGTTAAGATTCACAACTAATCGTTGACAAATTGTATTATTATTGTTCTGTTTTAGAACTGTAACATAAGACCAAGGTCAGGACAAGTTACATGTTTGGTGAAAGGCATGTTGTCAAGAACAAGCAAGAACCCTTATGCTATTTTATTTTTTTTACAACGAAGAGCTCAAAGGTCTGTTTCACAATTTTCAGAGATTATTTCTTCTTCTGCTAGATCGAGGACTGATCCTAGAATGTTTGCAAGTCAGGGGTTAAAGGTCATGCAGACACATGTGCTTTTATCTTAGCGGACAAGAACAATCTTTGGTCTTCTCCATGGCGCCAGATTATCATTTATCAATAAAAGCTGATAATGATGAATTAATGCAGCATCTGGCTCTTTTTTGGGAAGCTATTTTTTTACAAGCGATGACATCATCCAGATATCTGCTACATGTCCCCCGGGCTCCCACACGCAAACATGACCCTCAATGTGGTCGCTTATGGAATCGCAGGCGTCGTAAACGTGTTTTATTGTTCTGTCCCCTGCTTGTGTTTGCAGAACTATTAGTGGCTTTGTTTTTTGTTTTTTTTACTAGCAGGCCGAGACGCCACCCAGCCAGCGCCCCCCTGTGGGAGGACGGAGCCTTAAGGAAGAGCATTAAACTTTAATTTAATCAAGAAACATTTGCCTTTTTTTTTAAAAAAGTGCTGAGTGTGAGAGGTGAAGGGTGAGCGTGGTAAATGAAGTATAAGATCTAAGGTAACATCTGCAACCAAAGCATTCCTCGCCTCATTTTAACAACGTTGTCTTCCTCTAATCGTTGTCTTAACAAGCCTTTTCCTGTTTTCCCTTCAAGTACAGCCCATGTTTTTTCCCCACTCTTCTACTATTGCGTCAATCACGGTGTTTCCAGTTCGCCAACTCATCATGGAGCACCCTGCTGTGTCCCCTCCATCCACAGCCGGCCTCCTATGTGTTATTCTGTCGTCTGATGGAGCGTTCCTCATCCTGGCTGTGATGTTTTGCTTTTTAAAATATAAACATGCCTGCCTGTGCTCCAGTGAAAGATCGCCTTCCTGTGCTCGTGCTCAACTTGCCATCCATCTCTGGAGATGTTTTATCCTATTTTCTTCTCCTTTACTAAATTACTAGAGCATCTTTCTGAGAGCTATAATGTATAGATTTAGCTCAGAGGGGAAAGCGGTGCACAAAACATCCTGGCACAACTTTCCAAACTGCATTAAATATGCATTATGCCTTGAGAACAGTGTGTTTCTTAACTAGCTGGGTTCCTCATAAAGTATCTAACCCGTAAACTTCCTCTCATGATTATCGTGACCAAAATGTTCAGGGTTATCATTACTATCGCACTATGGTTCAATGTGCTCAAAAACAACTTACACACATATTGAAATCTTTTGACCAACTAATTTTTTTTATAATTAAAATGAATAGACACATTGTTAGAAAACACACAATTGTGCATGTTTTGTGTTTCTTATGCTTCACTGATAGTGTTTTAGTCTTTGTATTGTATCCGTTTTATTGGCTAAACTTTCATTGTTTTAAATATTGGTTTGTACTCTAGCAATTTATTTAAATGAAAAGTGCGCTACAAATAAAATATATTGGTATTTTTTATTTCTAGTGGGCGTTGTGGCATCCTACTCTGTTTAGCGGTCCTTTTTTTTTTTTTTTTTTTGTCCTGCCCAGCTTCTCAGGCAAATCATATAGTAGATGTAGATGCCCATATCGGCTGTTCAGATTTACTTTACAAAAGAGAAGTGTAGGATACTTCTCTTGTTGCCTTATTTGTATTTTGACTTTATTAAATGTATTTATATTATCATTTGGTGCAGCCGGGCCGTAGCAGGAGGGGATAGAAAGAGAAAAAAAGGAAGACAGAGGGGGGAATTGTGGGGACAAGAAGGGGATTAGACAGAGAGACAAAAACAACAACAGCAAACACAACAACAACAACAACAACAGAGCAACATCAGCAAATACGACATGTACAAATATGATGGTAAAAGTAATAGCAAATAAGCACTTAGCGAAAATAAAAAATAATACAGAAATGACAATGAGCATTATTACACTAAAAATGGAGCAATATGAATACCAATAGAAATAGTGCTATTGATAATAAACAATACCAATACTTTTCCATTATTATCAACAACACAGTTGTTCAAATGCAACAATACATATACGTAATGATAACTTGAGATACGAAAGAATGCAGAAAGAAACATGGGGGCGGGGGTCTCGTGGGGGCCCGGTTGCCGGTGAGGTAGGGGCGGTCTTCCTGTCCGGTTGCGGGGGGTCTCCGGGCCTCTCGGGCGGGGCGTCCCGCCTTTCTGTCCGTGTGGGGTGTGGTCTCTCGCTGGCTTGGGGTCTGGCTGCCCCCTGCTTTTCTCGTGCCTTGTCCTCTGCCGGGTGCGTCTGTCTGCGGCCTGCTGCTGGCCCTTGTGGGCGGAACGGTGGGCCAGGCTCTGGGGTTCCTGTCGCTGTCCGGCTTGGCTGCGTGGGGGCGGTGGTCCCTGGTTCCCTGGGCACCACACCTACTGTTTGTGGGATGGGCTCTCGGGGAGGCTGGGGCCGTACTCTGGCTCCCGCACACACTGGGAGTCAAATGTATTGTACATGTTTAGCGGTCCTTGAACACACCGTAAAAACCCCTGAGTATAGAACATTCACTCTGAAACCACAGCTTGTAGGTTCATCATGCACAATTGAATAACTTAGTTGCTCAGATGGGAATGTGTTTAAACAAGTTTAGCTTGTTTGCATGTTGGCGTTTGGGCCGGCTAGCGGACTGGCGCTGATTGGTCTCCATGGTTTTGTCGGAGTGGGGTTGTCAGTCGCGGTTTTCGGTCATTTTGATTTGGTCCAGTAGTGCTGGCTGTCTGTGGTTCTGCAGTGGTTGTCTTTGCTGCCATTATTTTGAGATGCTGGTGCCCATGGCTGCTGGGTCCGGTGTGAGGGGTGGCCGCAATTGTGTATTTTTTATTGTGCGTGGTGGTTGTCGAGGCTGGTGGACTTGCCGGCTTCGTTTTCATTTGTTGTCATGTTGGTTGGTTTGTAGTATGTTGGCCCAGGCCTGCCCTTACAGTCTGCTGTGCCGTCCTTCGCACCCGATGTCGTGCCGGCGTCTGGGTGCGAGCTTTTTGGGGGTTCCTGGGGGGGTCAGCACACGGCCAGACCTGAGGGGTGGATGGATTGGCCGATGTTCGGTGGACAGTGGAATCAGGGACAGGATTGCTGCTCCGTTGGCTTATGTATTTGTTTGTTTACATATGTGTGTGTGTATGTAATTATTATTATTAGGGCTACACTTTGGACATCACTGAGCATCTGAAAAAGTGTTACTGTAAGGAAAACTAGTTATGTTTAAGAAAATTCCGCTTCACAAGGTTGAATCAAGTGTTTCAAATATTGTAAGTCAAAACAGAGTAATTTTGCTTACCTTGCAAAATGTTCCCTGAAATGAATCAGGCAATTTAGTTATCTGTTTTGGCTGTTTCGAGATGGCTGGAGTGAAGTGATGGTGTGTGTTTTGTAGCAGCTGTTCCACCTGTGAGCTCAGGAGTGTTCCCAACGTACTTGATTTTCACGTTGCAGCTTTTGCACAGTGAATTTGTCATGTTCGTCTCCTTCTGGTCCTTTCCTGAAGTGTATCGTGGGCATAGCTGATATTGTAGAACCCAAGTGTGCCCAAATATTTATCGTCAGCAAAATTGGGGCTGACTGTATTTATTTCATCTCGATGCTGAAACATTACTTTCTTAGACTTAGTTTCTCCCATTCTTATAGGAACATTAGGATATAAGTCCCCTATACATAGTCCGGTCGGCGACCCTTCTTGCACCATGCCAGCTGATACCCATCACATTTAGGTCTTCATAAAATGTGTGTCTCCACCTCTTCTCTGGCCTCTCTTATTCTGCTCCCACCCTATAGCACCCAGTCCATTGCCACACTGACTGGGTTATCCTCCGGTATGTGTCCAGCCATTCTTCTTCTCCTGTTATAGACCATGTCAGATAGAGTTGCCACACTCACCCCCTCATCATGTTGTCGTTGGTGAAGTGACACTTCCATTATTTCCTCAAGATGGTCTTGAGGCCTTGTTGTGGGAAAACATCTAAAATGCTGGTAATACTGGCGGTCCTCGTCCACGTTTCACAGGTGTAGGTAGCTATTTTTCTACGTCAGCTATATGCGGGATATTACAGCTGAGATGAATTAAGTTCTCAACATACTTGATGTCATGCTCGCCAAGAGTGAGTGGTGAGTGTTGTTGTTCCTGATCATGGCCTGGGTGGTCTTGTGGTTCATGGTGTTCCTGGAGGTTGCTGGTCTTTTCCTGAAGGGTATCCAGGGTATGGCTGATTAGAACCGGGTTGTCTGCAGAGTCGAGATCAGTCAGTTTACCCTGTTCCTACTATATGCCGAGGTTCTTCCCATCGAGTGTCTTCTTCATCTTCTTCTATCACAATAAGGAAAGTGACAGGGTGAAACCCTGCCTTACATCAATCACTATGTCGAACTGGCTCAGGGCTCTGAAGCTATTAACATACTTGGACGGCACACCGTAGAGCTGGATAATCTTCTACAATGATTCACGGAGTATGAAATTATTATGATCAACCGGGGAGTAGCTGAACCAACAAAAATATAGACAATTCGTTGTTTCTGTTAATTGGCTAAAACAATCTAAATTCATATATTGTAGCGAGAAGCCATTTGTTGGTTTCTTTCGGCTATTTTGATGTATATCTCTGCACATATCTGATTTTAAATGACAACCCTCATACATTTGGGTGGCGTGGCTCAGATGGTAGAGCGGACATCCAGAAACTTGCGAATTCCTGGTACAAATCCAGCTTGTGTCCTTGGGCAAGCCACTTCAACCACCTTGCCTCCATTGATGTATGAATGTGAATGTTTGGTATTCGTCGGACAGGCCATTAGCACAAATTGGCAGCCGTATTTCCTTCCTGTGGCCACAAATGTCGCTTACCACCGTTAACGTATAAAAGTGGAGGGAATGACATAGGGGCTTTCGGTGTCACACGCTTTGAGTCTCCAGAAAGAAGCGTTATATAAATCTACTCCATCATTATTAAATTTGTAGCAGGTGTGTCACGGCCCAAGCGCATCCCAGTGCGCATTCATCTGTGCGCTGCGCTGGGCGCACCTCCAAGAGCGTGCCGGTGCGCGCCACTCCGGCTGCAGCAAGCGGCTGCATTCAATCGGCAATCAGCCATCTACACACCTGTCTCTGATGAGCTCTCCTGCCTTCCTAAGCCAGCGCAACCTGTTATCCTGTGCCAGAACGTAGCGACCTGTCCCTGTACAGTAAACCGAAATTCTCCAAGGTATATGCACACTCTCTCTCTCTCTCTCTCTGTTTCTCCCCTTCCATGTTGATTGGTCTTGTGTCCCCCTTGTCGTCTTCCAGCAGCATTCCTCCATTCCCGCGTTACGACACACATGTGTCTCGTCTCCCTGCGTTCCCCTCTGGTTCTCTGGCTGCTCCTTTTGGATATCAACCTTCCGCCTGAACACGGACTTTGACGCCTCTCTCCTTCCCTCGAACTCACGCATGCTCACGGAACTCCGAGCCGGCCTTGCCCCTCTTGGACTTCCGCCTCTCGCTCAACACTACTGGCAACACTCCTCAGTTAATTTTCACACAGTCGCACACCACACATATTCTAGATTAGTCACACTCCCTTCTATTGTATATATATATATATCTATATAAATAAATATAGGGCTAAAATGTTGTCCCTGCTGTCTTGTACACATAACAAGGTGGATATCTACACGACACATATTAAGACAGTTTATACAAGTTTGGTAGGTTTAGATCAGGGGTGCCCACACTTTTTCGGCAGGCGAGCTACTTTTCAAATATATATATATATATATATATATATATATATATATATATATATATATATATATATATATATATATATATATATATATATATATATATATATAAACGCAAGAATATAAGTCGCTGTAATACCTTATTCTGATGACTCGCATTGATTGGAATCCAAACTTCCTGTTCGGCTCTAGTGAAAGTTAATTATAATGTGCAAAGGCATCACATTTTGTTATGTCACTCCTGATTGCTACTTATGTGGCTCTTGCACGCTCGGACTTGTGTAACTATTGGCACAAGATGCACGCAACATGCACGTCTTTTCAGTCGTTACCTGTTTTGTGTATCTCTTTCTTTATTACACCTTCTTTCTTGTGCCTGTTCATTATGTCTGCAGCAAAGAAAGAACGAAATGGGGCAGACACTGCCTATGTAAACAGGAAGTGACAGACATGGGGAGCTAGGGTCTCAAGGGATGGCCAACACTTGCATGCTCATGTTGGTAAACACTATCTTATATCACTTCTTTTAGAGGGAGTTTTTTCTACCTATTGTAGGTTCATTAATGTACAGAAAGCATGCTCCATACAGGAAGGACTATAAGTTTGTGTTTGCTGTCAGTACGCTGCACATAAATTACAATAAGCATCATTAAGGAGCCACTGGAGTGGAGAGACAGGCATCAAGTGGCTAGCTAAAGTACCGTGTGCATCCAGCAGAAGGCAACAATCAGCTGCCCTGCCAGAGGGAGCGCAAGAGTGAAGAAGGAGGTTTTTCTTTGTTTGTTCTCGCCTTTCAACTGTCTCCTCCGTGCCAGCACAGGCTGTGTTTGCTTGTGAGGAGACAATGTTTGCAATGTGTGTCAGCTCAGCACTGACCCGACATCACCTTTGAAAGTCTTCTTGGGCTCAAGTGGAAAACACCTTTTATTACAGGAAGACAGGGCCTGCCCGCTCCAATATCAGACACCTCCGAACTCACAAATGCTACATAATTCCCACAGACACATTTGGAAACATTCACAGCAAAGAGGGAGAGCTGTTTTAGGGACAAAAGTCCATATTTACTGCCATGTTTACTTCCTGTCGGAGCCACATGTCCCTTCTTTTTCATATGAATTGTTCTGGGTTTTAGACAGCTAAAGATCAAGTGGGGGGTTGCCGATTTCTATTGACTATTACTCCTTTTTTGCACTGTATACTGCCAGTGCAAGTATTGGCTATAATGTCAGTGCAAGTATTGGATATAATGTCAGTGCAAGTATTGGATATAATGTCAGTGCAAGTATTGGATATCATGCCTGTGCAAGTATTAGATAGGATGCCATGCAAGTATTAGATATCATGCCAGTGCAAGTATTGGATATAACGCCATAGGGTTGTATAATTTTTCCTACTTCTTTACGGGGTGCCTCCCTTGTGGCTACCCATCAGTGTTTCCGTTCTGTCTACCCTGTAACTGTATGTCGGTTTCTGGAGGAATTTGTACTGAAAATGTAATTTTGTTGTGCTTTAAAAGTGCAATGACAATAAAAGGTCCATTCCACATTAACCAAGTTTTAGTGATATTGTTATTATAAGCACTAACGCAGAGGAACTACTTTTAGCAGTGCTGATATCACAGAGCACAAACTCGCTCATGCAATTATTGATGTACTGAGCCGGTGAGCTGCTGCATCGCCTCTGAGTTGGTGAAAGTTAATTCTAGATTATAAATCATGCCTCTCACTTGTATAGTAGAAGGTTGCTGCCATAAATCGAGAAGTTGGTCAACTTTGACATTCAACTTAGACCCGAATATGGCGAGAAAGACACAAAAAGAAGCTGGTTTAGTTGTTTTTTTTCTGCGTACGTATTGTAATAAATTGTTTATCCATACAAAATACATACATATTACATGTCACTACTGTTACTACAACACACAATACTTACATCATGTATATAACACATTGATGGAGGTGTTTAGATGTTTTTTAGAGTGCTTTATAGGCAGAATAGAGTGAATATCATTGGCAAAAACATTAAAAAAAACATGTGTGCTTGTCTCACATAATTATTGTGAATTAAAGGCAAATTTCCCCCCAAAAAGTGCAGTTCCCCTTTATGAACCAACTCAAAGAGCCCCTATTGCAGGAAAGCGCTGCTGCTTTTAAGGATATACTGACACTAGTGAAAACACTAATTAAAAGGCCTTTTTTCAGGAACTTTCCTAAATAAAGTTATCTCTGTGTTTCCACCAAAAACTGCCAGGGTAGATTTAGATCTTCAGGAACCTTTCGGAGTTCCTGCCTGTTAGGTGGGACTTTTAGACGGTACCCCGAACCCTTTTGGGCGGCGGGCTGTACTGTCGAATGCTGAATGGTTAAACATAGTTGGGGCGTTCCTAAAACGTATTTCTCGAACACAGCACCACTATTTACAGAATGCTAGACAACTTGTTTATTGTTTATTTCTTGTGTATTTCTGTTACAACAAACTTGACAAGGGAGAGGAAGAAGAACAAAAGGAACTTTCGACTTGCAGGAAGTTTTTTGGGGCATCTTTGTGCTGAAGAATGCTGATCAGTGAAACTATCTTGTAGTGTTTTTACTCAGCTGTAGTGTTTAAACTACTTGCAGTTTATTGTTTTGTTTTTTTTGCAAACTTCTTTCTGTTTCGATACAGTGGAGTATGAAGCCGGATTTGAAGCAACGACCTAAGCTGCTTACTACTCTGACTTCAATGGATAAATGTGGAAAAAAGGTGGCAGCACACAAGTGGAAGGAAGGTAAATAACATTAAATATGAACTGTTTACATTATTACATGTTGTAAAAGTAGTCAATGACTCTCTATTTGTATAGTTATTAGCCTCAACCTGAGTGAACAGAATGCTAATGCTAACAAACTAAACCCGATGTGTTCATGTTGCTGGCATTGTTGAGATAAACACTGACATTTATTATTTATATATTGTTACTTACAGCTGAAATTAACCAAAAGAAATCGCCTCACGCTCATGAATTCATCATTTACAGAGAGGACGACTTTCTGACTGTTGGACATTGCGGACAAAAGCTGAACTTTTTATGAACAGTTCGGTACACTTTAAACCAAATTGTTTCATAAATTCATGCTTTTAATTTACTTACTTTAAAAAAAAAAAAACCTGTGACCTAATATTGTCTGTTTATTTACATAGTATCATGGTCTGTATGGGCCACAACTGAATTCAATTGTAATATGTTCCACTACTTATGGCAGTAATGACAATATCGATATCAAACAGAAGAAGTCTGGAGCTAAAAGTCATAGAGAGGTTTTTTAAGCACAAAAATTATGACTTAAATGATGAAGCTTTATTTTCATTTGCACTTAATTTTATTGACAGTTTAGTTAAGAATCATTTAGTTTATTATAGTGTAACACAATTGTATGTAAATGTACATTTTATCAGTTACTTATAGGTCCCTTCTTTCAGTATATTTCAGGGTTTGGCCTTAATTGCCATTATTTATGTGGCGGTGGGGTCATGGTTAGGGGTGTGGTCAATATGACATCATAATATGACATCATGATATGACGTCATTATAATTTGGATTCGCAATGATGCATGTATTTTCATTAAAAAGGCTAAACAAATGTTTTATGTATATCTAAAATAAATATATGTTATTCGTTATTATTATTAACATATTTTTCTTATATCATCAAAATCAGAATGTAAAAAGAATTAAGGTAGTTTACACTGGCTTGGACAAGAAATGCATTAATTAACTTAAAATACCTTTCCCTTCAACTTTCTCTCCTTACTTTTGCCGGGTGTCAACTCTGTTTAGGTGCGTGACCAGCTGTGTCGCTTCTAAAAGGCTGTTTCAATGCACTTTTTTTTTTTCTTTTTTTTTTTTTTAAATAAAGCATGAGGAACATTTTCATGATATGTGAGATGTTTTTCAAACTTATTATGAACTTCAGTATGTAAATAACATACTATATACAGTATATCCACATACAATATATTACTTAAATTTGTTTTCATATAAAAAAAAATTTCATGTAAAACAAAAGAAAATACATATATATATATAAAGTGTGTCATTGATCATTTACATGTAGGGCAAACCCTTTATTTGGTTGATACTTATTTTTCTAATCAGCCTGACCTAAGCCTAAGGTTTATGTGTTAAATAAATAATACTATTTGTGAGTAACCCATGGTTTCATATCATTTGACAAGTTGTAATCTGTTAGATATAATTACTGAATACGATTAAAATCAAGAGTAAGATGACCAATTTTGTGTTATTATTTGATTGGAGCCCAGGCCCCTCTGTAGTGGAAATAATGGGGCCCCGGGATCAAAAAGGTTAAGAACCCCTGCTCTATAAAACAAAAGCAAGATAGTGTTTTTGAAGATGTTTTGAGTGCTCTGCTATTTTGCAAAATCACAACTCAGAAATTCTATATTTGATAACACTTCTGTTTTTAGAAATGTGATGCAAAAAATGGCCAAGTTTTGAACTAAACTCACAGGCTGGTCGATCTGGATTTGACCTGTCGTAGAACAGCCATTTTGTGGTGTGTAATTTAACGCATAAACGCATGTTTAATTGTGACGACTTGACACGCACACACACTGAGTGTTTGTGTGCGTGTTGTTTTGCAAGCAGCAGCAGGAATGCTCCTCAGAAAAATGCTAATGTCCTCCACATGTGCACCACATTGTGTATCTGCTATGTGAACGCCTTGTTGGTGTTGAATTTAGACTTTCATGTACGCTGGACAAAAAAAGGACACACACAACAGCAAACACGGCGAGCAACATCCCAGTGTGCTCTCGCTAATAGCACTAATTAATGGGCCCAACTCTGCTAATTGGACTCGCTTATGCTCCAGCCCCATTCACCCCCCTCGTCGGACTCCTCTCTACTCTTCTTTCATTCGCTCTGAACTTCAACGCTTTTAGGCTTAATTCAAATTTGCATGCTGATTACATGACTCCAGTGCACTAACACAATCTCTCTGCTGTTGTAGAGGCTTGGAAAGCAGCGGGACCACACAGGACTTGGACCGCCTGGTTGAGCAGAGTTTTTTTTACAGCACCCGGAAAAGACACCTTGATCCTATTAATGAATAATTTAATTATTTTTTTTAATGTATTTGCTATGTTCCAGCAAAAATGAGACTAGTATAAGTATATTGTATATTTTTTACATGGGATTTCCAATTCTGCTAAATAATGGGGCTGTAACGGTTTGATCTGTAACTTGGTATTAAGTTTGCACCGTGGAGAAGGAAACGCACATTTCATGTTTGACAAAAGACTGGCTCATTTTTCATAACACACACACACATACACACACACACACACACACACACACAGAGAGACAGAAATAATGTGTATGAAAACATATGATTTTAATTTATTTGGGACAGCCCTTTGAGATCCAGCGTCTGGCTTTTAAGGGGGTCCCTACACAAATGCAGAAAAACATAAACCATAAAATACAACTAACACAAAAATATAGTGTTCTACCACTTCCACAGAACACCACATTTAACTGAAATGTACATTACAGTCATCAAGGCTTGGATTTATGACACATTCCAGGGAACAGGGAGGATGGACGTACAAGAGAAAGCAAGAGAGAAAGAAAGAGATATATAGATGAAGAGAGAGAGAGGTCGTGTTGAATGTAAAAAAAAACACTCAAGTTAATACAGCCATGTTAAGTACTACTTGCGAGCATAAAGCTGTGAGACACTAATAAAACATGTATTGTTTATCTTCTATTTTAATGGCTTTTCTCTTTCTCTTTTCTCTACCGAGTAGAGGCCTTTGTTACATTCTCAGATGTATCATTGTATCATGTTCATATCATCGTATGACATTCAAATGTCACATAATGCACAGAATCTCTCCAATAATAACAGTAAAGCTGTTCGCCATCCATAAGAAATGAAACAAAAACACAGATATGAATTACAGTGTAAAACTAATGTTGCTAATAATACATCAGTAAGTCTCTTGTTTTAATAATAGGCAGTGCATTAAGGCGCTGCTGCCTCTGTGTTTGCATGCAAATTTAAAACATTATTTTGCAAGAGAACATAAATTATCATACGTACAAAAGGCATCGCTGTTTAATGCTGTGGCCGAGACTAAACGTGCTGCAAAATGCATATGGTGATCCTAGATGCCAAGGGCAGGAACAAGTAGGAAATATGGGAAAGACAGACTAAGTCATGAACAACTGGTTATATAATCATTAGGGCTGTGAATCTTTGGGCCCCACACAATTTGATTTGATCCTTGGGGGTAGTGATTCGATTCAGAATCGATTCAAATCCTTTCTCAATTCAAAATCAATACGTTTTTAATAACATTGGGTGACAGTTATAATATAAATGATAAATAGGTTATACTTGTATAGCGCTTTTCTACCTTCAAGGTACTCAAAGCGCTTTGACAGTATTTCCACATTCACCCATTCACACACACATTCACACACTGATGGCGGGAGCTGCCATGCAAGGTGCTAACCAGCAGCCATCAGGAGCAAGGGTGAAGTGTCTTGCCCAAGGACACAACGGACGTGACTAGGACGGTAGAAGGTGGGGATTGAACCCCAGTAACCAGCAACCCTCCGATTGCTGGCACGGCCACTCTACCAACTTCGCCACGCCGTCCCAGTTCTATGATTAACTACATTCCTCCATAAAATAGACACACAGCTCTGTTAATGTGTACATTACTTAAAAGAAATACTAATTTTGTTTAACAAAATACTACCCAAACATTCAATAAAGTCAAATATAAATAAGGGAACAAAAGAAGTAAATGGTAAATGGGTTATACTTTTCTACCTTCAAGGTACTCAAAGCGCTATTTCCACATTCACCCATTCACACACTGATGGCGGGAGCTGCCATGCAAGGCCCTAACCATGGCCAATCAGGAGCAAGGTGATGTGTCTTGCTCAAGGACACAACGGACGTGACTAGTTTGGTAGAAGCTGGGGATCAAACCAGGAATTCTCAGGTTGCTGGCACGGCCACTCTCCCAACCACGCCACGCCACGCCGTCCCACACAAGTATCCCACACTTCTCTTTTCTGAAGTAAATCTGTATAACAAATATGGGCATCTACATCAACAATATGATTTGCCTGAGTGGCAGGACAGGACAAATAAAAAAAATACAAATAATATACATATCCTTATGTATAATATTAGGGCTGTTAAAGTTAACGCAATAACACATAAACTACATGTTCCTTTAACGGCGATCATTTTTTTAACGTGCGATTAACGTTTTTGACCCTCGGCCCGTTTCGTAGTTTGGGGAAATGTGTAATGACATCCAGTTACTGTGGAGCCACAAGCTCAACATACGCTAGCAGAACTGCACAAAGAAGCGGGGACCTTATGGAAATCTCAGATCCAAAGCCATGGCAAGTCGTTCAAGACAAACCAATTGTATTGACTCAATTAAGAATCATTACAAATGAAAATTGCGATTTGATCAAAAATCGATATTTTTTGACACCCCTAATAATCATTAAAACTGGTCAATGCCTCACGGACAATTAATTGCTAACTTGATGGCGGCCATGTCTTTCAACCGATCTAGCTCACACTTTGCACACACATGCGTCCCTTCAGGGTGTGTAGCCAATGTCAATGTGATTGGGTTAAATACCCTAAAAGTACAGTGGCTGTTTTGTCGAGCGCATGACCAGCCTAGCTTATGGGGTTTAATAACAGTGCCACCATGTGGTGTATTTGTCAGAACACTAATAGTAGGTAACACAGTAGGAGTGCATGTTTGGACTAATGTTCACCCTTTTGTGTGCAGCGGTTAAGGATCAGAAAAATTACATTAAGGACATTATTGTATAATGCTGCTGTATTCTTGCTAACAACATTGGTATTACAGGGGAAAAATGAGAAACAGCAGCAACAGTGGACACGCGCGCACACGCACACACACACACACACACACACACACACACACACACACACACACACACACACACACACCCACACTATGTGAGAGCATCTGCACATATATGTCTTTGGTGTTAGTTTGTCTTGTGGGATCCCAACTGTGGCTCAACGCAGCAATATTGTTGGAAAATGTCGAGGATTAGATGAAAGCCTTGGCGGGACAAAACACACCGACAAAAATACATGGCTTTCATTCACCACATTCCACGCTGAGACAAATTGTTGATGTGGAACAACAAGAGCGGGACGAAATTTCACTCAGAGAAACAGCCCTTGTCGTCTTTATATGAGGATGAAAGCTGTATTGTAAGTTGTTTTTTAAATTAAAGTAGACCTATTATGCAAAACCAACCTTTTTTACTTTATGGTACCTGTTTTTGTGTATTAGAGATCTGCATAAGTCCCGAAAATTAGAAATCAAACCACGGAGGAATGGCAGATGTATTTACATACTTCCTACAAATGAGCCGTTCGGAATTTGCCCAAATTGTGACGTTTTTCCCAGGTGTGACCTCAGTACATATCTCCATAATGGTAGGGATTTACCCGAAAAGCTTCACGCGAGTCCGCCATTGTGGTCCAAAGTTATAGTCAATAAGTTCATTATTTTTCTCTATCATCTTGTTGTGGGGCAGACTGGCTCGTGCATGCACATGTATCCTCCCCTTTTGCCATTTGTAATACAAAGTAGCGTGTAGTTCACACTTCTATCTGTCAGTAGTCTCCCTATGGAAGCGCTAAAAACTAAACATGGCTGACGGGAATAGTGGAGCCACGTAAATAAGACCACCCACAAAACGGCGCATCCTGAAGAGAAGGTCAGAAAGAGCTTTGAAAATGTTCTGTAAAACATAATCCATGTAACATGTTTTACCAAAGAACCAACATTACATGTTATGTAGACTACAAGGAAGTGTTTTACATATAGTAAAAAAACCAAAAACATAATACGACCCCTTTCAGAGAATTTAAAACAAGACCTTCCCTCAATATTGTTTACTTCTTACTGTGATGCGAATGACCATTGAACATTCAATACAACCGACCCCTCAGACCTCAAAAGCAGAATGGGAGCACAATCTGCCCTAGTTTGTCTTTGCCTGATGCTCTGCAAGCGTCCCAGCATCTGTCTCCAAATACCCCAAAACCTTTGCGTTGCACTGTAATTTCCTGTTCAGATTACCGCTGCCCGGCGGTATTTTCGGGACATAGAAGAGGGTGTGTTATTAGGCACCTTCTCGGGAAGGGGAAAGTTGCATTTTTTCCCCTCCGGAGGGTTCAGCAGTTTGTGTAAACATGAGCAAGGAACGACTGGGAGTCATGGGTTAAGAGGGCTGCGGTTTCATGAATAATACCAATCAAGCTCAAATGCAAATAAGCATACAAACAAACTTGAATGTTCCCAATGTGTCGCATTGTAAGCAATGGATCACTGGGAGTGTAACGGTACTTGGATTCAGAATTGCATTTTCCGGAACAGAATATTTGGTGTGGTACAGAACAGTGGCGGGCCGTGCGTTTCTCACCTAGGCCTTCAGTTATCTCCGACTTCAATGATTACCTCTCAAAATACCACAATTGATGTCACCACATGACCATTGCTGGAGAAATACTATACAGGAACACATTTACATCAACAGTATACAAAACAGGTAATTTTCTGGCGCATTTGAAAATGAATTAAAATGCATCAGCCATTAAAACATATACCGCAAATGTCTCTGCTTGGCTTATGCAACTTCCGGTCAATAAAGTTTGATTCAAAGTACACACTTCTCAAAGATATGTTAACTGCCCTGACCACATGATGGCGACAAATACACATGTAACAATGTTAATTAAATGACACGCATGACACACTTTAACAACAAGAGTTTACAACTTTTAGTTGTAACAGAACAGCGACTGTCAACAAATTGTGATTTGATTGGCTATCGCAACTGTCTCTCAACTCTATGTGTCCTCAAATTCATCCGCTAACGGTCCCGATGAGCATACTTTCCAACCTTGAGACCTCCGAATTCGGGAGATTGGGGGATGGGGGGTGGGCAGGGCGGGGGAGGAGTATATTTATAGCTAGAATTCACTGAAATTAAAGTATTTCTTCAAGTATGCCGTTGAGTATCCAATCACAGGACGCGTAAACGTCACGTTCAGCGTGAGGCCATCTAGAAGGCCTTACTGACAACAACTCGTGATCTGATTGGCTATCACAACTGTCTATCACTGTATGTCCCAGATCACTTACAGTGCACAGACGCCCGCATTGTTGATTCTGAAGGCCTCGGGCAGATTTGGTACAGCATGGCAACATAAGCTAGATACATTCTGATTGGAAACAAACTAAAACTAAAAACAACAGCACTGGAACAAGCATAATACGACATGAAGAGAATATGAATAATTTTGGATATTTAGGGAAAGTAAATTAAAAAATAATTGTATCTTTAATTATGATCATGATTTCTGGTTATGTTAGGCCAGCAGAGAAGGCGTTGCTGGCCCTGACGGCACACCTCTGGTACAGAAGCATACCGATCGTCCACACAATATACAATGAAGTATAACTGCCCATAATTGCGCGTGTACTTCCTTAACAAATGGATTGGAGTCGAGCCTGCCGAGTCACGGTTATTGCAATAGTTCCAAGAAGAGGCGAGAGTTTGAAGAACACCTGTTTTCGTAAAGTCTCCTGTTTGGGAACATTCGACCTTCCCATTGTTCAGTCAAGATGGGGAACGGTAACCTGACTCTCGCCAGATCCTTGTAGTTCGCTGAGCTCCACACAAGGATCTGGGACTTCTCAATAGGAGATGTATTTCAGAAAGCGGGGCCTTGTAAAAAAAATCATTGTATGTGATTGGATAAACCCCTTGTCCGTTGTCTTGAATGACATGCTACTTCAACCACTCTCATCGAAATCAACCCGTGGTGCTGATGAGAGCGACGCTGGGAAATCCAAAACAGAACATTCCGACATATTGCATAACGACAAAGCGAAAAGTAAAACAAATGCCTTCAAAACCGTTCTCTTTTCATCTTTTAAAGAATGAATATTCTGTAGATTCGACAAAACAGTTGTAATAGCAGAATCAATGTCAGCACACGACTCCTCGCTGCGGCCGCCATTGTTGTTTGAATCAAACAGTCCCTTCACATCTATGAAATCCCGCCTGGCGATCCTGATTGGTTCATTATTTTTTGCTATCTTGAAGGAGTTTACATTGCCCTCGAGCCCAGATCCTTGTGTGGAACTCAGCGAACTACAAGGATCTGGCGAGAGTCAGGTTAGGAGAACGGAGCTACAAGCTAGAACTAATAATGCTGAACTTCCGCCAAGAACAAACTTTCATTTACCTAAAAATAACTGTTACTGCAACTTTTTTAAGTTTCGCTCTAAAAATTGTAAAAGAGGTTTACTTAAAAGCTGTGTTTTGCATGTGGTTCCCTTACTGTAACCAAATGAAACTATGTGGCCCTAAAACTAAGGTACGTACTGAGCTGTCATTATGGCATACTCTATGAGTCTTTGTAGCATATCATTAGCTGCTGCTAATCAAGTCTGACCTGCAAGGCCACGAAACAATACAAAAACAGCACAAACATATCCCAACACACGTGTACTTGAGTTGCAGTCTGGGTTTTTTTTTAGGCTAATTAGACAGAAGTAGTCTGTCGAAAGATAAACGCTCCCATGTGGCTTCCTTAGTCGGACTTTTATTGCTGTATAACGCCCACACAGTCAGCTAAGATGCAGCAATATGTGTGTGTGTGTGTGTGTGTGTGTGTGTGTGTGTGTGTGTGTGTGTGTGTGTGTGTGTGTGTGTGTGTGTGTGTGTGTGTGTGTGTGTGTGTGTGTGTGTGTGTGTGTGTGTGTGTGTGTGTGTGTGTGTGTGTGTGTATACAGCTGCACACGCTCCAAAGTGCTAATTAGGAGTTGCGGATTTCTAAAAAGAAAGTCCCATCTGCAAAGTGTTTCCTGTTGAGGAGAGCGGCTGGGTTTGAAATTGTCGTTGTAGGTAATGCGGTGGTGAGGTGTGAGACGCCAGGAGCCGCCACCGTTGTTGTGCTAGACGCTAGCCTGCACTTTCACGACAACCGCAAGGCTGCACTCCAGCACTGATTGGAGATGTGCGCCTGTGTGTGTGTCACTTGCGGTGTGGTGAGCGCAACATTGCAATCCCCAAAAAATGTTCCCTGCGTTTCTTCGCCCTCAAATGACTCCAAGATGCAGATGTGTTGTTCATTAAGGGGCAGCCATATTTGTTTAGGGCCAGGGTTAATGCGCAAAGGGGACAATAGGCCATATTAACTATGGACTCCTTTTCACTAAGGTCTTAACCCCGTCGCCCTTCCTCGTCTTCTCCACTTTCCTCCCCTCTGACCCTCCCTCCCGCTGCCAGCTCCACTTCACTTGACCTTTCACCCGGCAGCTACACCCTGAGCCAATGGGGTGGCGTGGTGGATGTCAAACACCGTCTGTGAAAACATCCAGATAAGCGAGCCTGCAACGCTCCACAGGTTAAAATCGTTTAGTTCCACACACTTTGTGACACTTTTTGATGGCTTTGTTTTGCTGTACGTGCCTAAACATTCATCCCCATAAACAAACGGACAAAATGGCAGCCTGAACAGAAAGTGTTGCTACATTGCAACACATAAATTACAGTGCATCCAGAAAGTATTTACAGTGTTTCACTTTTCCCACATTTTGCTATGTTACAGCCTTATTCCAAAATGGAATAAATTCATATTGTCTTCAAAATTCTCCATTATCACAATGTGAATACGTTTTTTTTTTAGACATTTTTGTGAGTTTATAAAAAATCACGTTTCAGTCCACATTGCAGTAAGGCGGACCCGTTTCCAGTGAGGGTTGGAGCCCGCCAAGGCTGCCCTTTGTCACTAATTCTGTTCATAACTTTTATGGACAGAATTTCTCGGCGCAGTCAGGGCGTTGAGGGGATCCGGTTTGGTGGCTGCAGGATTAGGTCGCTGCTTTTTGCAGATGATGTGGTCCTGCTGGCTTCATGTGGCCAGGTTCTTCACTGGATCGGTTCACAGCCGAGTGTGAAGCAACTGGGATGGGAATCAACACCTCCAAGTCCGAGTCCATGGTTCTCGCCCGGAAAAGGGTGGAGTGCCATCTCCGGGTTGGGGAAGAGATCTTGCCCCAAATGGAGGAGTTCAAGTACCTCGGAGTCTTGTTCACGAGTGGGGGAAGAGTGGATCGTGAGATCGACAGGCGGATCGGTGCGGCGTCTTCAGTAATGCGGACACTGTATCGAGTCGTTGTGGTGAAGAAGGAGCTGAGCCGGAAGGCAAAGCTCTCAATTTACCGCTCGATCTACGTTCCCATCCTCACCTATGGTCATGAGCTTTGGGTTATGAACGAAAGGACAAGATCACGGGTACAATCGGCCGAAATGAGTTTCCTCCACTGGGTGGCGGGGCTCTCCCTTAGAGATAGGGTGAGAAGCTCTATCATCCGGGGGTAGCTCAAAGTAAAGCCGCTGCTCCTCCACATCGACAGGAGCCAGATGAGAGAGTCGGGCATCTGGTCAGGATGCCACACGAACGCCTCACTAGGGAGGTGTTCAGGGCACGTCCGACCGGTAGGAGGCCACGGGGAAGACCCAGGACATGTTGGGAAGACTATGTCTCCCGGCTGGTCTGGAAACGCCTCGGGATCACCAGGGAGGAGCTGGACGAAGTGGCTGGGGAGAGGGAAGTCTGGGCTTCCCTACTTAGGCTGCTGCCCCCGCGACCCGACCGTGGATAAGCGGAAGACAATGAATGGATGGATGTTTATAAGTATTCACTGCCTTTGCCATGAAGCTCAAAACCGAGCTCAGGGGCATCCTGTTTTAACTAATCATCCTTGAAATGTTGCTAAAGCTTAATTGGAGTCCATCTGTGGTAAATTCAGTTGGTTGGACATGATTTGGAAAGGCACACACCTGTCGATATACAAGCCTCACACTTGACAGTGCATGGCAGAGCATTTACCAAGAATGAAGTAGCAGGAAATGTCTGTAGACCTCAGAGACAGGATTGTCACCAGGCACAAATCCAAGTGTACAAAAAAATATCTGTTGCCTTGAAGGTTCCAATGAGCACAGTGGCCTCCATCATCCGTAAATGGAAGAGGTTTGGAACCACAAGGACTCTTCCTAGAGCTGGCCGACCATCTAAACTGAGCGGTCAGGGGAGAAGGGAGGTGACCAAGAACCGAATGGTCACTCTGTCAGAGCTACAGCATTCTTCTGTGAAGAGAGGAGAACCTTACAGACCGTACATGACAACTATCTCTACAGCATTCCACCAATCAGGCCTGTATGGTAGAGTACACAGGGAGAAGCCGGTCCTTTGTAAAAGTTTGCCAACATGCACCTGAAAGACTCTCAGACCATGAGAAACAAAGTTTTCTGGTCTGATGAGACAAAGATTGAACTCTTTGGCGTGAATGCCAGACATCAGGTTTGGAGGAAACCAGGCACCGCTCATCACCAGGCCAATACCATCCCTACAGTGAAGCATGGTGGTGGCAGCATCATGCTGTGGGGATGGTTTTTAGCGACAGGAACTCTGAGACTAGTCAATGCAGAAATGTACACAGACATTCTGGATGAAAAATCAGCTCTAGAGCGCTCTTGAACTCGAACTGGGGCGACGGACAACGACCCCAAGCACACAATA
Source organism: Entelurus aequoreus (assembly GCF_033978785.1). Lineage (NCBI taxonomy): Eukaryota > Metazoa > Chordata > Actinopteri > Syngnathiformes > Syngnathidae > Entelurus > Entelurus aequoreus. Next base: position 27,711,647 of record NC_084742.1, on the reverse strand, counting down.
TCAAATACATTACTTTACGACAACTCTGTAAATGTTGTTAAGTGGCCCAGTCAGAGCCCAGACTCGAATCCGATTGAAGATCCCTCGAGAGATCAGAAAATGACTGCGCACCCACGCTTCCCATCCAAACTTATGGCGCTTGAGAGGTGCTGCAAAGAGGAATGGGCAAAACTGCCCAAAGATAGGTGTGCCAAGTTTGTGGCATCGTATTCAAAAAGACTTGAGGTGGTAATTGCTGCCAAAGGTGCATCAACAAAGTATTGAGCAAAGGCTGCAAATACTTATGTACATGGGATTTATTTGTGTTTTTATTTTTAATACATTTGCAAAAATGTGTATATAAAAATTGTCATAATAGGGTATTGTGTGTAGACGTTTGTGGACGAAAATTAATTTAATACATTTTGGAATAAGGCTGGAACATAACAAAATGTAGAAAAAGCGAAGCGCCATGAATACTTTCCAGATTCCCTGTACTTTGTTGCAAGATTATAAAAAAGCACAAATGGATATGTGGTAAAAACATGCAGGAGACACATTATTCCAACATTGGAGTTGTTTTAACCATCAATTGCATCATCGCCATTAAACATGGGGTTACACTTTTACTCTGGTCCCGACAAAACAAAACAAAAAGTCTAGTCGATAACAAACCGACCAAATAACACTCTGTTAAGAATATGCATAAAGTTGTTCCTTGACTTCTACAATGCCTGAAGAAAGTCTTCCATGTAACAAACTGTACCATTGTAAGACTTTTTTTTACATGGTGGAGTCTTTACCAGCTGAGAAGTGATATAAGAGACGTCAAAACGCTTTCTATTGACATTGAAGACACTGTTTCTGACGACCACTTTGTTCACCAAAGTATTACTGTATTTACACTTTTAAGCTGATATTTATCATTGATATTTTGATGATTTACTCAAGTTTTCTGTTGCTTGTTGCTAATAATAGCCTGGTTTTGCTCGTATTTGGTCATATTATTTTGGGTGTTTTGGTGCGTTAGTGCCGTGAGCATTTTACACTTGCTTCACTTAGGACGAGAGTCCAACTCTCAGGTGCTCTCAGTCCATCGGTTTGGTCCCGTCCTGGGGTTAGTGAACTGCGTTGAAACACAAATTAACCATACTAGCAAAGTAAATCAATTGATAGATTGTTAAGCGTAAAATATCTTTACTCTCAAATATTATTATAGTGGTACCTCAACTTAACAGTGCCCTGACTTAAGAGTGTTTTGAGATAAGAGCTGTCTCTCAACTAATTGTGATGCTTTGAATTATAAACAAATATTTGAGTTGCACGCATCCCCACTATGAGATGGCATAGTAAATACCACCATGTACCCTGCAAAATTCTCCCAAAATATCTTGTTTTACTCGCTAGCATTAGCTTGTAGATAAAGATCGACATAACTTTGTTTTTCCAAACACGGGAAGGAAGAAAGTGAGTGTTAAGGACAAGGGTGAGTAGAAGAAGTGGATGATATTCATTTAATTTTAGAAATAAATCATTAAAAAAACAGAGCGTGTAGCTAGCTAAGTTGGTGAAGCAATTTAGGCGTACAGTACCGCAGCTAGTCTGCACCATACTGGAACAGAATGAGTCTAACGCTACAGGCGGTCATTTTTGGGCACCTCACGATTCAAGAGCTACAATTCGCTTAAAAATCGATTATTGATGCATCTTAAACTTATGTTTATTGATGTACTTTTACATTTATTTTCGTTTCACTAAATAAGCTTTTGTCACTTGCAACTTAAAAAAACAATTAATTTGGAATAAAAAAAACAGTTAAATTAATTCCCACATTTATTAAGGTAATGAAAATGTGGGCAAAACTGGACCATAAGTGCCCAATAGTAAAGGAGCTGGTCGGATCTCTCGGTGAGGTGCCTCACTGCAGTCAGCCACATTTCAGAACTGTCGGCATTACTTTATTTTCAATAAATACATTGATTATCTAGTATTGACGTTTACTAATCGATTCAATAATCCTCCATGTCCGAATTGCGATGCATCTAATAATAGATTATTTCCCCCACCTCTATGTAACGCCTGCCAAGAATGTTAAAATATTATCTAAAAGGCGGACATTCCATCCACTTTTTGCCACTTGTCTCTTTCGGGGTCGCGGGGAGGGGGGGAGGGGGTCGCTGGAGCCTATATCCATGAACATATGTGTTTGATGGGGAAGCTACCATAAAACTATGGTAGTTATTTGTCTTATATTCTATTGTATTGTTTGTCATACTATAATTCTTATCTAAAATGTTTTTTAAAGTGCATCTTTAATGTGAAAATTTGTTTTTGGGGTCATTAATTTATTTCATGTCATGACGTTTTGAGCTAAGTGCTCCATCACAGAACCAATTAAACTTGTGAGTTGAGGTACTACTGTAATTTTTTTTAGAGAAAAATAATTAACCTGACTCTTGCCAGATACTTGTAGTTCGCTGAGCTCCACACAAGGATCTGGGACTTCTCAATAGGAGATGTATTTCAGAAGGCTGGACTTTGTAAAAAAAAAAATCATTGTATGTGATTGGATAAACCACATGTCCGTTATCTTGAATGACGTGCTACTTCAACCACTCACATCCAAATCAACCCGTGACGCTGATGAGAGCGACGCTGGGAAATGCAAAACAGAACGGCTGACATATTGGATAACGACAGAGTGAAAAGTTAGAGAACTTTTACTGAAACAACGCAGCAATGTCAGTAGACGATCGATGTCGCAAAACTGTTGCAATAGCAGAATCAATGTCAGCACACGACTTCTCACTGCGTGCCGCCATTGTTGTTTGAATCAAACAGTCACTTCGGCGCTACGTCGCATCTATAAAATCCCGCCCGGCGATCCTGATTGGTTCATTATTTTTTGCTATCTTGAAGGAGTTTGCAATATTCTCGAGCACAGATCCTTGTGTGGAGCTCAGCAAACTACAAGGGTCTGGCGAGTCAGGTTAAAAAATAATGGTTTTGTCCCTACATATTATACTACAAAACTAAATCTTGTGATATTATAAAGGAAATACTTTTTGTCTATGTATATGTGTATGTATACTACTTTTCTTGTAATATTCCTTTTTTTCTTCTTCAAAAAACTAACAATTAATTGCAAAGGTACCGTAAATGCATTCTGAAAGGAGATTTCTTAATGTTTTGTAATGTATTCTTGAATAATAAAACATATTATTACAGATATTATTATTATTACATTATTAAAACCGATTAGTATTTTTTGTGTAATATAGTACTTTTTTAATTGAGAAGAAAACTACTATATGCTAATAAAAAATTGTTTCCAAAGAAAGCGTAATTAGGTCTGACATTTGAGTGTGTAACTCATAAAGGGCGAAGGTGACCTTCAACCTGTAAATTTTGATGAGTTCACTCCTTGGGCAGATGTCATAAAAGTTCCTGTTAGGCACTCTGTGATCACATGTGAATAAGACGCAGGTGTCAAGCCACTGTGACCTTGACCTTTGAACTCTGCACCCTCTGGAGGACCATGTTAGGGTCTTATGGCCGTGTTCCATTGCCCTCTGGTTGTGGATAAAGATGCTAAAACGGATTTTGACACAAAACTACGTTGAAATAAAATCCACGGATATAGAGCGAGAGTAAGAGATGAGGGAAATTAACAACTTGGAAAGATGAAAATACAAAAGAAAGAAGAGAAGAATAGGTAGTAAGGTGGACAAAAGACAAATAGGAAAATGAAAAGTAAAGGAAATGAAAGGAATGAAAACAAAATGCTGAATTATGAGGGAATAGAACATTAAATAAAATGAAGAAATAAAATGTAAGGTACAGGAGAATGATGGAAACATTTGAAAAAGATAAGGAAAGGAAAAGAAAGAAGAAGAAAAAGCAAAAGGCAGGAAAGGAAAGGAGATGAAAGAATAAAGACAGGAAAGGGAAGATGATGAAAACGATAAAGAAAGGAACAATAAGGCCAGATGGGAGGAGGCCGAGAGTTAAGTTCAAGCCAAAGTCAATTGAACAACTAATGCAAATCGATTAGTTGCCTCTCGCACTGAGCTCTGTCGGGAGCTGCTGACATTTTAAAGGCGTGTTTTATTGTGGAAGAGGGGGCGGGGCCACTCGCCTGGCAACACAACACACTGACAGCCTGCTGACAGCTGGATGGAATGCACTGAATGGAAAAAAATACTGCAAATGGCATCCATGCGTGATTGTTACTTCTCTGTGAGCCTGCCCGTGTGTGTGTGTGTGTGTGTGTGTGTGTGTGTGTGTGTGTGTGTGTGTGTGTGTGTGTGTGTGTGTGTGTGTGTGTGTGTGTGTGTGTGTGTGTGTGTGTGTGTGTGTGTGTGTGTGTGTGTGTGTGTGTGTGTGTGTGTGTGTTTTCACGTGAAGTGCGTCAGATAAGAGAGTGCATGGTTGCAAGGCAGTGAGCGTGTGCAGCAGTGCATAAACACATAAATAGTGCAAGTGGCTGGTGTCATTAGCACGCGTGTGTGTGCATGTTCACATATGATCATATTTTATTAGGTAGGTGGGCACAAGTGCACCTACACGTTCTTGTTTGTGTGTGTGGGGGGGGGGGTGATTGGAGGCGAGTGGTCGTCTACCTGGAGCTCTGCCAGCCTGCAGGGTGGCGCTGTTAATTATTAAAAGCACTTTTTCGCAGCGAGGATCTCGTCAAGGACACTTTGAGGACAATTGCACGGAGGAAAAGTTTGGAAACCTTGCACACCAGGGAAAATAAGTCCCTCAGATAAATGGGATGTGTATTATGTAAGGAGGTCATCTGCAGGTAGGGCAGCAATGGCGAAGTTGGTAGAGTGGCTGTGCCAGCAATCGGAGTGTTGCTGGTTACTGGGGTTCAATTCCCACCTTCTACCTTCCTAGTCACGTCCGTTGTGTCCTTGGGCAAGACACTTCACCCTTTGCCTCTGATGGCTGCTGGCAGCGCCTTGCATGGCAGCTCCCGCCATCAGTGTGTGAATGTGTGTGTGAATGGGTAAATGTGGAAATACTGTCAAAGCGCTTTGAGTACCTTGAAGGTAGAAAAGCGCTATACAAGTACAACCCATATATATATATATATATATATATATATATATATATATATATATATATATATATATATATATATATATATATATATATATATATACACACACACATACATTTTGAGTATATACATATGCATATATATATATATATATATATATATATATATATATATATATATATATATATATATATATATATACATACACACACACATACATTTTGAGTATATACATATGCATATATATATATATATATATATACATATATATATATATATATACATATAATATACAAGGTTACCCCTACATGTACACGATTGCCACAAAAATAAGGCCGCCACACCTTCAAAATATATATATATATTTTTTTAAATTATTTTATTTTTACATGAAAACACATTTAAGTGATATATTGTATGAATGGATATACCGTATACAGTGTAGTATTTTCGTACTATTGGCTGTAATAAGTTTTAAAAACAGCTCAAATGTCATAAAATCATTACTCATTGCTTTATTTTGAAAAAAACAACAAAAACAAGTGCATCTAAATCGCCTGTCAGAAGCGTCTCAGCTGGTCGCGTAACATAACGGAGTTGACACTCGTGAGGAGAGAAAGTTGAAGAGAAGGGTATTTTAAGCAAATGTATGCATTTCTTATTCAAGCCAGTGTAAATTACCCTAATTGTTATGACATTATTACTGTCTAACGTTACGCCGTGTGCGTCTTCGAACCTCCGTATGGACATCGGCGGGTGCATGTGCATGTGTCCCCGTGCGTGTGGGGGTCTTCTCCAAAAATATATATGTTACGTTCACTGGAGACTGTAAATTGTCCATAAATATGAATGTTAGTGTGAAAGATTGTTTATATACAGTATATGTGCCTGCAATTGGCCAAGCTAATTTGAGTTAGCTTGTCTATGAGCTACTTCATTGGACGTTAGCATTAAGCTAGCGGCATTGGAGCTCAACCTTCATCCTGCATAATTGCATTGCTTTTTTCAGTTTATTCCAAAATTATAATATTAATCTAACATGATTCCTACATATATGTGCACTTCATGTGTATATATAATGTACTTTCTTCTAGGGCTGGGCGATATATCGAATATACTCGATATATCGCAGGGGGGTTTTCTGTGCGATATAGAAAATGACTATATTGTGATATTCGAGTATACATTCTCACACAGTTGCTTTTAGCTGCGGGCATTACACTACAGGCTCTTCTCACTCTTTCTTGTCTCTCCTTCTCACAAAGACATAAAACAAGCGCACCTTCTTACATACGTCACATACTGTCGCGCGTGCAACGTCAGAGAGGTAGCGGCATGGGTAATGTTAGCTGTGATGCTAGCGGAAAGGTGCGAGTGGTAATACGAGAGAAAGAAGGTGCAAATCTGGTAACAAATGAAGGAAGAATAATTAATTCCCAAGAAAAACAGCACGGGGTCCATCGTCTGGCGGTGGTTTGGCTTCAAGTGGGAAGATGTTGAACAAACAATATGTAAGTAATATGTCAAGTATGCGGCAAAAGCATTGCTACATTTGAAAAATCGCCCGCTAGAGAATGAAGAGTGCTTGAAACTCTGCATGTCAACATCTCCGTTCGGTGCCACACCCACAAAATGCCCAAGCAACCTTTTCCACATCAACACCATTTCCAGATTAACACCGTATGAAAAAAACTAGTCAACAACAGAAGGAGATAACGTCTGCAGTAACCTACCACATAGCAAAGGACATGCACTATTTGATTTCCTATTACGCAGCTCATTTTTATTTGTCAGTTTTTGAAATATCTTGTGTGAAATCATGCACAAAAGTGTACTTTATTTGTTTCAAACTATTGTAGTGGCGTTCTGTACAAAAAGTGCACTTTAATTTAGTGTTGTTTCGATAAGTCATTTTAGTGACATCGTACGTACGTACGTACGTACATACATACATACATACATAGGTGTGGTGAGATTATCCTATGCATTTGACCCATCACCCTCACCCCTTGGGAGGTGAGGGGAGCAGTGAGCAGCAGCGGTGGCCGCACCCGGGAATCATTTTTGGTGATTTAACCCCCAATTCCAATCCTTGATGCTGGGTGCCAAGCAGGGAGGTAATGGGTCCCATTTTTATAGTCTTTGGTATGACTCGGCATCACGACCGACCGATATCAGGGCTGACACTCTAATATTGTAGATTGTCACTGAAGGCATCAAAACTATGAATGAACACATGTGGAGTTATGTACTTAACAAAAAAAGGTGAAAAAACTGAATACATGTTTTATATTCTAGTTTCTTCAAAATAGCCACCTTTTGCTTTGATTACTGCTTTGCACACTCTTGGCATTCTCTCGATGAGCTTCAAGAGATACTCACCTGAAATGGTTTTCACTTCAGAGGTGTGCCTTATCAGGGTTGATTTATCAATTTATTTGGAGTAATACTCATAAATTAAGTGGAAAAACACACTGCAGGCTGTCTATTCCATTTGCACAACAGCATGTGAATTTGATTTTCAATCAGTGTTGCTTCCAAATTGGACAGTTTGATTTCACAGAAGTGTGATAGATTTTTTCAATTTATTTTTAAACATACAAGCTCTTTTACCTTCACCGCTATACGGTCAATGTTCAGCTCAGTAAAAAAAACGAGTAAAGAGGCTCCGACTGACGTGCTCGCTGGCAAATGTCACTCCAAAGTACAGCATGAAAGAACTTTAGATTAACTGTTACCACGTTTTACCTGGATAACATTCTGACAACAAATAAATTCCATTTGTGTACAAATATTGGGGTCTTTTCTCAAGCTAATTTCAATTATGCAAGCAAGTAATAAACTGTGAATAATTATGATTAATCCAAATGACAAAATGTGATTAATCAGAGGTCCTGAGTTCAATCCCTGGCTCGGGATCTTTCTGTGTGGAGTTTGCATGTTCTCCCCGTGACTGCATGGGTTCCCTCCGGGTACTCCGGCTTCCTCCCACCTCCAAAAAAATGAACCTGGGGATAGGATGATTGGCAACACTAAATTGGCCCTAGTGTGTGAATGTGAGTGTGAATGTTGTCTGTCTATCTGTGTTGGCCCTGCGATGAGGTGGCGACTTGTCCAGGGTGTACCCCGCCTACCGCCCGAATGCAGCTGAGATAGGCTCCAGCGACCCCCCGCGACTCCGAAAGGGACAAGCGGTAGAAAATGAATGGATATATATATATAATAATAATAATAATACCTGGGATTTATATAGCGCTTTTCTAAGTACCCAAAGTCGCTTTACATGTTAAAAACCCATCATTCATTCACACCTGGTGGTGGTAAGCTACTTTCGTAGCCACAGCTGCCCTGGGGTAGACTGACGGAAGCGTGGCAGCCAATTTGCGCCTACGGCCCCTCCGACCACCACCTATCATTCATTCACCGGTGTGAGTGGCACCGGGGGCAAGGGTGAAGTGTCCTGCCCAAGGACACAACAGCATGGTAAGAGGCGGGGAGCGAACCTGCAACCCTCAGGTTTCTGACACGGGCGCTCTACCCACTACGCCATGCCGTAAATTCATATATATATATGAAATTACTTCAATACCATATAAAATAATCAGTGTAAAGTCTGTATAACAAGTTATCTGTCCCCTCAGAATAGCATTTTTTTTTTAATCAACAAGTCTTTTTTTCACATCTTCAGGGAGTTATTTGCTACTTTGCGAGTGATAATATAAAATTTAACACAACAAAATTTCCATTCACACCTGACACCTTCAACAGTAAAACCAGTCACATGGCACACGGTAAGGAAAATTACTAATTCTGCTCAACCTCGACATTTTAATTTAGGGATGTACTCACTTTTGTTGCCAGAGGTTTGGATATCAATAGCTGCATTGACATATTCTGACGGGAAAAAATTATTCCTATACCGCTGACTAATTTACATCATATCAAAGTGTTATTTCTTCATTTATGATAAGATATAATAAAATATTTGCAAAAAAAGTGACTCACTTTCATTTAGGTACTTTAGCGATGTTGGCGAAAATTTAAAGTAAAAAAAAAACAGTCCTTGTGTTCTTGTTCTAAAGCAGGGGTCACCAACGCGGTGCCCGCGGGCACCAGGTAGCCCGTAAGGACCAGATGAGTAGCCCGCCGGCCTGTTCTAAAAATAGCTCAAATAGCAGCACTTACCTGTGAGCTGCCTCTATTTTTTAAATTGTATTTATTTACTAGCAAGCTGGTCTCGCTTTGCCCGACATTTTTAATTCTAAGAGAGACAAAACTCAAATAGAATTTGAAAATCCAAGAAAATATTTTAAAGACTTGGTCTTCACTTGTTTAAATAAATTCATTATTTTTTTTACTTTGCTTCTTATTACTTTCAGAAAGACAATTTTAGAGAAAAAATACAACCTTAAAAATGATTTTAGGATTTTTAAACACATATACATGTTTACCTTTTGAATTCCTTCCTCTTCTTTCCTGACAATTTAAATCAATGTTCAAGTAAATTTATTTTTTTTATTGTAAAGAATAATAAATACATTTTAATTTAATTCTTCATTTTAGCTTCTGTTTTTTCGACGAAGAATATTTTTGAAATATTTCTTCAAACTTATTATGATTAAAATTCAAAAAAATTATTCTGGCAAATCTAGAAAATCTGTAGAATCAAATTTAAATATTATTTCAAGGTCTTTTGAATTTCTTTTAAAAATTTTGTTCTGGAAAATATAGAAGAAATAATTATTTGTCTTTGTTATAAATATAGCTTGGTCCAATTTGTTATATATTCTAACAAAGTGTAGATTGGATTTTAACCTATTTAAAACATGTCATCAAAATTCTAAAATTAATCTTAATCAGGAAAAATTACTAATGATGTTCCATAAATTCTTTTTTTAAGTTTTTCTCTTCTTTTTTTCGGTTGAATTTTGAATTTTAAAGAGTTGAAATTGAAGATACACTTTGTTTCAAAATGTAATTGTCATTTTTTTCGTGTTTTCTCCTCTTTTAAACCGTTCAATTAAGTGTAAATATCATTAATTATTAATAATAACATAGAGTTAAAGGTAAATTGAGCAAAGTGGCTATTTCCGGCAATTTATTTAAGTGTGTATCAAACTGGTAGCCCTTCGCATTAATCAGTACCCAAGAAGTAGCTCTTTGTTTCAAAAAGGTTGGTGACCCCTGTTCTAAAGTATACAAGTAGTCATTTGAAAAAACTATCTGAGACCCAACTGTGCCTGACAGAGTGCTGACAAATGATATAACCCTACCGTGGGGACAATTGACCTCAGCTACCTTAGCCATCCTGGCTCAGACGTCATCCCAAACGTCGCTTGCTGTGATTGTAAACGGAAGAAAACAACCCCCACTAAATAATTGAATGAGAGCGGCTTTAGAGGCCCCTCAGCAGACCTCACATCTCTGCAGCCCATTGAGTGTCCTAATCTACTTTTCATGCTATATGTAATCCCAGGGGGAAAGTCTTCCAAAAGCAGCACGTGGATCACAATAAACAACGAGCGTGCCGACCCAAAATGTTCGTAAGCCCAAACGGCCGGGCCAAGTGTGCGCACTGGGCCAATTGCGGATTTATTGCAAAGTCTAAAGGCCGGCGAGGGAAATCAACGTCTGCATATTAAAAAACAAACAAAGTAGCGCACTTAGCACATCATTTTTTGTGCTAAGTGTCCTCCTGGTGCTATCATAGCTTATTGACTCTAAGCTGTGTACACAATCCATCACTTTAAACAATGTGAAAAACGAATATCAGCCATATCTTATCCCTCAGAGCCCGGCGGACTATCTTGAAATCCATTAAGTGCATTGGAGCTCTCTGAAGTCTGGAATAACTCCAATAAGGAAATGGTGAATAAGACTACCACAGGAGCCCAAGGATGCAGACACACAATTCTTGAACGCGCTTGTGTGTCTGAGGCTACAATTTCATTGCCATAAAGCTGCGAAAATGCAACGTGAGACCAGTTTGCAAGTCTTTGCAGCAGGCCAGACTCGACCCCGCGGGTGAGGTCATTGGCGCCGTGCAACCGCACCGCAACAGTCACATAAATCTTACGGCCGCCACTTGGAGTGCATAAAGTTTGCGTGCCCCTGAGGCTAACAAAACAGTCCACGCTTCCGTGCTGTAAATGCCTTGTGTCGCATTCAACGCACCGCAAAGCCTGCATGCACTGTGGAGCTAATTAACGTTCTTCACAATTTGACCTTTTAAGGAGATCCAGTCAGAAAGGTTGTGAAAGCTGAATGTGGCACAATTTGTAACATGTCAACTCACACATCCATCTCCCCTCCCACCGCCGAGTGTGTGTCGGAGTGAGAAATTTAATTTTCCTGATGGCAACACCTCTCATTCCGCCCCTTCCCTTAATGTATTCCTTTATTTATCATCTATTAATTTATGCCGCGAGTAGGCATACGAACAGGTGTGTACTCTGGCTGTCGCTCACATTAGATCACCATCACTGCAGTGGGGGAGGGACGGGGCCCACAGACATTCCCAAACACTCAGTGATGGGTAAAGGAAGAAGATAGATGATAAAAAAAAGTGTCCATCACTTGTGTCAGCGAGACAAAAAGCTGGATGGATGCTTGGATTAATGGAAGAGTGGCATCCCAGCATCCACGTGTGGAAGGGAGGGTGTGGCTCGTGTGTAAAAGTGCAGAAAATTAATTCCCTGATACAACGCCACACAGGTCTGCTGATAAGTATTATAAAGTTGAACAAAGATGGAGGAAAACACTTTACATCATCACAAACTTACTTTCCGGTGCAATTTTTAAGTAAAAGAAAAACAACATCAAGAGTGGCTAAAAAAAGAACCAGTGACCTTTGACCTCAGATATCACAGGCTTCCTTGGTATCACATCTGTCAAAATGTGCAGGATTCTTGCTTGCTTGGACATATTGTAGACATACTTGTGATTAGGGCTGCACGATTGTGAGAAGAAACCTAATTGCAAGTTGTATCTCCACAATTGCAATTGTGATTCGAGTTGCAATTTTTATATTTCATACAAAAAAATGTTTACAACTGCAAAAATACCACATGTTATTTAAGTTACATGTTACTTTTAGACTGTCAATCAACATATTCGTGTCTCAAGGTGCCACACATTAAAGTTAAAGTACCACTGACAGTCACACACACACTTGGTGTGGTGAAATTACTCTCTGCATTTGACCCATCCCCTTGTTCCACCCCCTGGGAGGTGACGGGAGCAGTGAGCAGCAGCAGTGGCCGCGCTCGGGAATCATTTTGGTGATTTAACCCCCAATTCCAACCCTTGATGCTGAGTGCCAAGCAGGGAGGTAATGGGTCCCATTTTTATAGTCTTTGGTATTACTTGGCCGGCGTTTGAACTCAAGACCTACCGATCTCAGGGGGGACACTCTAACCACAAGGCCACTGAGCAAGTTAATTAGAACAATACGCAAATATTTTCTTTAAAAAATATTTGGTTCCATGCAGACAGACTCAAGAGTTTTTGTCTACATCATGCTGTGAAACTGAAGAAATAATCGATAAAAACCATACAGTGTTTATAATGTAATAATGTATAATATTGCAAGTAACCATTTAAACGGATATACACTTTTATTTCTTATTCCCGTATAACTGTTTGCATCACACTTTAATTGGAAGGTGAATAACTTTTTTTATCCTGAATAATTAAACAAAAAATAAAATAAAATGGACTCTCATTTTTGTTAGCAAAAATTTTACTTAAATAAATACTGAACATCTTAAAGTGTATTTTTTTTCCAGTTTTAAAAACGAGGCCGCACGTTGTCTTTTTTGTTTATTGCCATGATGTGTTGGCGGCATTCTCGCTCGTTCCTCCTTGTTGATCGTATATTGCCGTCCAATTTGAAACAAAAATATTACCACAACAGTACATCATAATTTTGTCCTCCTAATTTTTGTTACTTTGTGTCACTTCTCACTGGCGAGTTACGACTAGGGAGGAAACGTGCTTCCTGTGTTAGTAAAGCTCGCGCCCCGCTCCCCCCCCCACAAACACAAAGATTGTGAATGACTGACAAAAGGACTCACTGCATTTAGTTAATATTACTGTTTAATAAAGTTTAAAGTTAAAGTACCAATGATTGTCACACACACACTAGGTGTGGCAAAATTATTCTCTGCATTTGACCCATCACCCTTGATCACCCCCTGGCAGGTGAGGGGAGCAGTGAGCAGCAGCGGTGGCCGCGCCCGGGAACCATTTTTGGTGATTTAACCCCCAATTCCAACCCTTGATGCTGAGTGTCAAGCAGGGAGGCATTGGGTCCCATTTTTATAGTCTTTGGTATGACTCGGCCGGGGTTTGAACTCACAACCTACCGATCTCAGGGCGGACACTCTAATCACAAGGCCACTGAGTAGGTCGGCCTCAGCGCTCAGGTCTGAGAGCGATGCACAGAGTGAGACCTCTTGACTATGTTTTAAGCGAGAGACGAACAAACGTCAGGCTCAACAATTCTGATTGGCGAACATATCTGTCACTCAAATGCCGGTGACAGCGGCGAGAGAGCAAAACACCAAAAATCTCAGTCTCTGGCGGTTACGTAGTCACACTGACTAAAACCTCGATGTCGATTTGATGTTGATTAATCATGCAGCCCTACTGGTGATCTTAAAATATTTAATATACAGCTGATGTTTCCATGTAACAGTACTCTCTTCATCATGCACATTTTGACATCATGAGACCAAGACAAGACTGAACAAATGATCAACAGAACGTTGCTATTGTGAGGCTTCAAACTGGACTTTGTCAGAGGGGAGTGCAGCCACTTACCTTGCAGCACAGGTGTCTAACTCTGGGACCATTTCAAGATCAAGGTGAATCCATCCCACATGGCAAATTTTAGCAAATCAGAACCCCTAACTAACTTTAGCAACACCTTTCCATACATCACACACACATTCACCTTATGTAAAACAATCTTCATTAAAGGCCACAGTGGTATTAATCAGATTTGCCAAAGAGTTCGGTATTCTGTGGTAAAATCACGAAAATTGCCCTTGTCGGTATACCGTGATCCCAAATGAAGTTACTCCCGGATTCTGCTGCTTTTGACCGCACATAAAATATTGTAGCTTTTGCCCAGATGTTTAAAGGATGACGAGGAGGTGGTCGATCAAAAATCACTTTTTCAAACGAGCAGAAACATTCACAGCCATCTCAGCATCCACACAAAGCGGATCTCTCCCATACTATCTCCCCCTCTGACATCCCTGCGCGCATCAAATTACCAGTCACAACACATTTCTGGACTCAGACTGTCGGAACATAGAACTATTCAAACAGGAACAAACTAACTTTTCCAAAAATGCACATTTCCTCCGCACCAGTCTTGATAAAAAGCCCATCGACACAAGTGTTCGGCCCATGATCTAAAGCAGGGGTGTCAAACTCATTTTAGCTCAGAGGCCGCATGGAGGAAAATCTGTGCACACGCGGGCCGGACTATTAAAGTCATGGCATTAAAAATTAAAAATAAAGACAACTTCAGATTGTTTTCTTTGTCTTACTTTGGCCAAAAATAGAACAAACACTTTCTGAAAATATTACAATTCAAATATAGAAAAAAATACCGGCAGCGGTAAAGTTTAGATCCATGAAGGAAAGAAGAAAGTGAATGAATGTTTATAAATGAATACATTTACATATGCATAAACATTTGTTTTCTATTGTATTCTTCTTCTTTTTTATGAATTAAGTAACGTTTATGACCTTTTTCCAAACACAATATAGAATGTGAGATATAACAGGATAATGCATACATTTATCATTTGTTTTCAAAACGCTTACAAAAAAGTGGGACCCCAAAAATTTACTGTGGGACCCCATTTTTATGACTTGATGGGGTCCCTGGGACCCCATTTTGAAAATTCCTAGCACCAACACTAATGGGAGTATTTGTGCGTGCAAAACAGAAGCAGGCGCCTGTGGCCTGTGGGCCGGTTCTAATGCTAATCAAATATCATCCCGGGGGCTATAGATAATTCATTCGCGGGCCGAACTTGGCACATAGGCAAAGTGTGCTTTGAATTTTGGCCCCAGGTGCGAAACGGTTTGACAGCCCCGCCTTAGAGTGTCACAGTCACACATAGACACTGGGGAAGTCGCAGAAAGGCATACTGTATGCAATTATGTGACTCTCCAGTATCTCAGTGTCACCCATTTATGTACAGACATGTATTGGCTGATTCATGGATCCCACAAGACTGTTGGGGGACGACGAGAGTGGCCGTGCCAGCAACCTGAGGGTTCCTGGTTCAATCCCAAGCTTCTACCAACCTAGTCAAATCCGTTGTGTCCTTGAGCAAGACACTTCACCTTGGTCCTGATGGGTCGTGGTTAGTGCCTTGCATGGCAGCTCCCGCCATCAGTGTGTGAGTGTGTGTGTGAATGGGTGAATGTGGAAATAGTGTCAAAGCGCTTTGAGTACCTTGAAGGTAGAAAAGCGCTATACAAATATAAGCTATTTACTACGACCAATTAACCAGCTGCTTTAACCTTCACTTCACTGACTGCTAGCAACTGGATCTAAATATCCATCAAAATTAATAGATTTGTCTTGCTTGGTTTGACTTGCAGAAACCTTAAATATGTGAGGCAAACTGAAGTAAAAACCTTGATCTTTCACCCGCCTTGAGTCTTATGTCATTCCTACCATGAATTGATTAACGTGGACCCCAACTTAAAGAAGTTGAAAAACTTATTCGGGTGTTACCATGTAGTGGTCAATTGTACGGAATATGTACTGTACTGTGCAATCTACTAATAAAAGTCTCAATCAATAAATCTATTCAAAATGACCGGTCATCTTGCTTGTTTTAGGAGGATTCGTTAAGATTTAAATCCTTTTGGGATCAGAACCCACACAGTCCACTGACTCAAGTGGTCTACAATTAGCAATAATTGCTGCTAGAATGACGTAACAGTCAAAGATGATGACAAGGATGTTGTGTCGAATCTCCTCGTAGCCTCTCGCACCCACGCCATCCGAGCATGCATCACGTCCACCCAGACAGTCCATCAGGAAGTCAATTACACCAGCCAGAGTCCGGCGTGGGCGGAGGCGCAGCAGATTGACACGACCCGCCGCTGCACCTCGTTAGGGAGGTTAAGCAGCACGTGTGACTGACCGACGACTGCGTGGGATGCTGCATGGGAGGGGAGTCGCCTTGGGGAGTAAGTGACAGCGGCGTGGCAGGTGGGCTTTGTGTCCCAACGAGCGGTGTGTAGGTGGACAACAAGGACATGTTAGCACATGTTAGCAGAAGATCACACGCAGGGTCAGGCCAGTGAAGTACTGACTCGGACTGATTGTGTTCTGCACTATTATTATTATTACTAGGGATGGGAATCTTACAACAACTTGCAACTGGCTGGATTCATATTTTTGGGGGGGGTCACACTTCAATTTAGAATTGTTTCTTGATTCAAACAGATTTTTGCAATATATTATTTGGCATAAGAATGATAATAAAACCTTTTCAAGACAATACAACAAATCATCTTGGCTGCTGACACAGCCCACACACATGCGTGCAGCTAGTTAGCTGGAGATGGTAGAAATGTAATAGTATCAAAATGTGTTATTGTGATATACAGTCACGATCAAAAGTTTACGTACACTTGTAAAGAACATAATGTCATGGCTGCCTTGAGTTTTCAATTATTTCTACAACTCTTTTTTTTTTTTTGATAGAGTGATTGGAGCACATACTTGTTGGTTAAAAACATTCATGAAGTTTGGTTCTTTTATGAATTTATTATGGGTCTACTGAAAATGTGACCAAATCTGCTTTGGTCAAAAGTATACATTCAGCAATGTTAATATTTGGTTACATGTCCCTTGGTAAGTTTCACTGCAATAAGGCACTTTTGGTAGCCATCTACAAGCTTCTGGCAAGCTTCTGCTTGAATTTTTGACCACTCCTCTTGAAAAAATTGGTGCAGTTCAGCTAAATGTGTTGGTTTTCTGACATGGACTTGTTTCTTCAGCATTGTCCACACGTTTAAGTCAGGAATTTGGGAAGGCCATTCTAAAACCTTAATTCTAACCTGATTTAGCCATTCCTTTACCACTTTTGACATGTGTTTGGGGTCATTGTTCTGTTGGAACACCCAACTGCGCCAAAGACCCAACCTCCGGGCTGATGATTTTAGGTTGTCCTGAAGAATTTGGAGGTAATTCTCCTTTTTCATTGTCCCATTTACTCTCTGTAAAGCACCAGTTCCATTGGCAGTAAAACAGGCCCACAGCATAATACTACCACCACCATGCTTGACGGTAGGTTTGGTGTTCCTGGGATTAGAGACCTCACTTTTTCTCCTCCAAACATATTGCTGGGTAGTGTGGCCAAACAACAACATTTTTGTTTCATCTGGCCACAGAACTTTCCTCCAGAAGGTCTTATTTTTGTCCATGTGATGTCAGATAAAACAAAAATTGAGCTGTTTGGCCACAATGCCCAGCAATATGTTTGGAGGAGAAAATGAATCCCAGGAACACCCCTCTACCGTCAAGCATGGTGGTGGTAGTATTATGCTCTGGGCCTGTTTTGATTATTGATTAACTCCTGGCATTTTTAGCAATATAATACACTCAATGCACATAATGGTACCATTGATTAATTATTAACATTTTAGCTATGTAATAGATTAATGACACCAGCGCCTTGGTGCCTAAGGTTTAGTGAGTGTGTCTGTGCGTGCTATTGACGTCTATTATTGTGACTTTCTTCATTGCATTGCAAATTGACTCTGCTTTAATAAGTACTGGAATTGACTTAGACAAGTTTAGCTGTCGAAGTTTAGCTAAAATTATATTTAAATCCATGTTTCACACAACTGTGTGTCACACTTGTTAGATAGCTAGCAAGGTACAAGCTAACAATTTTACCGAGTTGAGACCGCATTCTGCAGATGTCCGACATTCCTCTGCTTTAAATGCTCCCGTATCACAGATATAGTGTCACAAAAACTAGATATGCTTTGCAAAATGAGCAAGGTATTCATGTTTTTAACAAGAATAGGAGGAAATATTTCCATACTTTACATGTATTTACCTGCAATATTGATGCGAGGGGCTATGCTGACTGATGACATCATGACTATTTTATTGTCTACATTTTTCAACAATGTCGACAAATCGTTGAACCATTAGATTGAATGAAAATTGCAACATGGATGTGAATCAATTTTTTTTCAGCACCCTAAATTTCTAGGTGCAGTCAGGGTGTTGAGGGGATCCGGTTTGGTGGCTGCAGGATTAGGTCTCTGCTTTGTACAGATGATGTGGTCCTGATGGCTTCATCTGGCCAGGATCTTCAGCTCTCACTGGATCGTTTCGCAGCCGAGTGTGAAGCCACTGGGATGAGAATCAGCACCTCCAAGTCCGAGTCTATGGTTCTCGCCCGGAAAAGGGTGGAGTGCCATCTTCGGGTTGGGGAGGAGACCCTGCCCCAAGTGGAGGAGTTCAAGTACCCTTGAGTCTTGTTCACGAGTGAGGGAAGAGTGGATCGTGAGATCAACAGGCGGATCGGTGCGGCGTCTTCAGTAATGCGGACGCTGTATCGAGCCGTTGTGGTGAAGAAGGAGCTGAGCTGGAAGGCAAAGCTCTCAATTTACCGGTCAATCTAGGTTCCCATCCTCACCTATGGTCATGAGCTTTGGGTTATGACCGAAAGGACAAGATCACGGGTACAAGCGGCCGAAATGAGTTTCCTCCGCCGGGTGGCGGGGCTCTCCCTTAGAGATAGGGTGAGAAGCTCTGCCATCCGGGAGGAGCTCAAAGTAAAGCCGCTGCTCCTCCACATCCAGAGGAGCCAGATAAGGTGGTTCGGGCATCTGGTCAGGATTCCACCCGAACGCCTCCCTAGGGAGGTGTTTAGGGCACGTCCGACCAGTAAGAGGACACGGGGAAGACCCAGGACACGTTGGGAAGACTATGTCTCCCAGCTGGCCTAGGAACGCCTCAGGATCCCTCGGGAAGAGCTGGACGAAGTGGCTGGGGAGAGGGAAGTCTGGGCTTCCCTGCTTAGGCTGCTGCCCCCGCGACCCGGCCTCGGATAAGCGGAAGAAGATGGATGGATGGATGGATATCAATTAAAGTCAAACTTTTGCATACACTTCTACATTTTAGTCAATCAAAGGCTGTGCCCAAACTTTTGACTGGAACTGTACAGTCATGAGATTAAAATGTTGACATCCCGTGGTGTAATTCTTCTATACTACAGAACCACTGTACACAAAAGGGTGAACATTTGTCTAAACATGCAATCTGCTGTGTTGTTTACTGACAAACAAACCAAATGGTGGTCCTAAAGATTGACCCTATAAGTAGGATTGACTTGAAATTCCTCACACATTTTATTTTTTAGAGCAGTGATTTTAGACTCTATTTACTGGTATGCCAAATAAATGTTAAAGTGGCCAAAAATATCAAATATTGTTAAATAAAACCTAAAATAATATTTAGGCTTAATACATTACTGTATTTTAATGTTGGATATTATGGTGTTATTTGGTTATCTGAGGTGGTACTTGATAAAAAAAAAAATGTTTGAGAACCACTGTTTTACAGTGTGGATTTGAGTCTCCGCCAAATTTGGTACACTCAGTGGCCTAGTGGTTAGAGTGTCCGCCCTGAGATCGGCCGAGTCATACCAAAGACTATAAAAATGGGACCCTTTACCTCCCTGCTTTGCACTCAGCATCAAGGGTTGGAATTAGGGGTTATATCCCCAAAAATGATTCCCGGGACCGGCCACCGCTCCTGCCCACTGCTCCCCTCACCTCCCAGGGGGTGAATAAGGGCATGGGTCAAATGCAGAGGACAAATTTCACCACACCTAGTGTGTGTGACAATCAATCAATCAATCAATCAATGTTTATTTATATATCATTGGTACTTTAACTTTAACACCTTTAGAGAGTTGACAAAAGGGGTCGGTAACATTTGAACAAAAATGTTTGAAAAACACAATCGGGACATGGCAACTAAACTCAACTTTGTCCATAAGTTATTGACCAGTTCGAGGAAATCTGCATTACATGTAAGGCTAGCATGTCTTACAAATACTTTTGAGCACAACCCAAAGGGAGCGCCACAAATGCAATTTACAGCCTTGTGAATAAATTACAACACAGGGTGTCTTCATTTTTTATGTTTCACAAAAGTCATGCACACAAAGTTTCATCTTTTAATAAAAAATGTTAGGTGTCAAAGTCGCGTTCCTCATCGTGTCATGTCCTATATGAACGGATACGACGGTTGGTGGCCTAACTAATGTCGCCCGTAAAAATCGTGGACCGTTTCGGATCATTTCAGATGATAAAAACGCTCCCGGCTCCTGTCAAAGTGCCCTTGAGCACAGCAGTTAACTTAATATTGGTCAGTGGGAGGCTGTGCTCACAATGGGTGGTGACATCATCCAGTGTGTGCGTGTGTTTGACCTCCTCTGAGCCAATTAACCATGTTTTATCATTTAAATGGTAAAAAGGGTGAGATGGAAAGGGGCGGGGGTATCAATTGCAAGATGATGGACTTCAGTCCACTTGTTCGTGTTAGTAGATAATAAAAAAACAGGAGATATTTGTTCATCATCCCACACCAGATGGACCATACAGGCCCAAAATATCTCATCCATTTACTGAACCCCCCCCAAGCCTAAAACCTCCAACGTCCTACATAGACTGAGCCAGACAGACTGGACCTGTCCCTACTTTTTATGATTGACGGCATGGCCTGAATGAGCTGCAGCACAGTTGTGTGCATTAAAGCCAGACAGTGTGTGTCTTTGTGTGAGTTTGGGGGGGAGGGGGGTCCGTTAGAGACAAGGCCCACCAAAGTCCTTTATTGATCCACAGGGCCCCTTTAGGCAACTAATCAAATAAGGGGACACGAGAGGCAGTTGGAAGTTCCTCAAGTTTCAAAGACCACCCCCAGCCCCTACACTCAAACCTACCCAGACAGACATTGGACCAATCTGTTGTCTAAGTGTGTACGCGTGTTTGTGTGTGTGTGCGTGCGTGTGTGTGTGTGTATGGGCCATCCATCAGAGCTCAGTGACTTGATGGCCCAACTCCACCATGTCCAGCCTCACAGATGGGCTCCTCTCTTTCGCCTGAAGCCCAGAAGGAGAGGCCGTCTCTGGGCGAGGGCTCTCAGAGAGATGAGTGTCAGGATGGAGAGATTTGAGCAGGGTGGTAATCAATGCTTGATATGTTTAGCCATCTGAGAAAAATGGCCGTGGAACACGAAAGGCTGAACATTTGGCAAAATTAGTAACTTTACTGTGTTATTTTTCTGACAAATACACACCATTGTTTGACAAATTAAGCCGAAATGACTTGAAATTTCTCACATAGCTTCACACGCTCTACAAAACATATTGTACTTTAAGGTGTTTAGCTCAATCACCACTGAATATGTTACACAACTTAGGGGACTCACAACTGGAAAAACGATTGATTCTCCGATGCATCACGATTGGAACGTGGATGATTCTGAATCGATGGCAAACGCCCATATATTTATTACTTACGCATTTTAGATCAAATGTGTCATTTATGCTAATGTTCTCTGAACGTCAGTTATTGGTTTAGTTCTGATTAACCATGGGAAAACCTTTAGCTAACATTCTTTTAACATTATGTGTTAGCACAAATACAATGAGGAGAGAGGAAAATATGACAAGCTATGCTAGCAGTGAATGGGATGTAGTGAAACAGGATAAGAATGACTGCTCTGTAGTTTGTACAGGAGTTAAAACACACATTTAGAAGCAGGATAAAACTAAGAAGAGTCAATTGTAAAAAAAAAACGCAATTGAAAAAACACTAAGAAAATCATATCATCATAGCAGATTAGGCAAATTATTCAATGGCGCCCCACCGCCACATGTATCTTGGCAGTCTTGGGGAAACCCTGCAATTATATATATATATATATATATATATATATATATATATATATATATATATATATATATATATATATATATATATATATATATATATATATATGATCACTAGATGTCAATCAATGCCTTTCAATGCTGATCACAAAAAAAACATCAGTTATGGCTCATACCTTGCATCTTGGTCTGTTTGTTGACAGGCGAGGCTACTAAGACTGCAAGCAGCTACAATACAGTTACCTGTCTGTGTATGTCCATACTCAATGCTAGTTAATACCACCACAATTGTGGCAAATAAACTATATTTCTTACACGTTTTAATCACTGTGCAACTGGAGAAGAGGCAAAAAATGCCGCACATAGCCGAAGGGAGCGGCAGACGACAAGTAAACATGCTAATGTTAAGCAAGCTTGAAACAACAGAACAATAAGTGCTTGGTTCACTTTGACAGACATGTGTTGAACCGTGTTACAGAGGATATTACCAAAACAATTGACAGGTAGATTAATAAGAGTCTAGAGAAAGGATAATATTACAGCAAGCTAGCATGTGTGTGTGTTCCATTGCTGTGTCTACCATGTGCCCGACTGCCAGTGATCATGGAGAAGGGTGGAACGATTCATAAGACGATGCTATTGATACCAAGTGTAGTACAGTATATCAGTGATACCAGTGATTAGATCGATATTGTTTTTCACAAAATGATTTTTTGTTGGGCAGCACGGTGAAACAGGGGTTAGTGCGTCTGCCTCACAATAAGAAGGTCCTGGGTTCGATCCTGCGCTCGGGATATTTCTGTGTGGAGTTTGCATGTCCTCCCCTTGACTGCGTGGGTTCCCTCCGGGTACTCCGGCTTCCTCCCACCTACAAAGACATGCACCTGGGGATAGGTTGATTGGCAACACTAAATTTGCCCTAGTGTGTGAATGTGAGTGTGAATGTTGTCTGTCTATCTGTGTTGGCCCTGGGATGAGGTGGCAATTTGTCCAGGGTGTACCCCGTTTTCCGCCCGATTGTAGCTGAGATAGGCTCCAGCGCCCCCCGCGACCCCGAAGGGAATAAGCTGTAGAAAATGGATGGATGGATGGAATTTTTTGTTGTTTTTGTTAATGTTTTAATACATCTGTGAATACGTCCCTGGACACAAGAGGACTTTGACTTAATATTGGTTAAACAATTCTATGAAATAGGAAAATATTGAAATAGTTTAATATTTAGTTGATATTGTACAATGATTTAATGTGTTTTTTCTGTTGATTATAATTGTGCTTTAAAATTAAAAAGCAAAATAATTTAGTGATCTTAAACATTTTAAAGTAAAATGTACGGGTGTCAGTCCCACTACGAGTTTACTTCCCAAAAAGTAAGGCACTTTTATGGTTTCTTTTGTTTGATCATATAGTCAATAGCTCTCACCATAAATACATAATACAATTTAGAGTTAATACATGCAATGGTACCAGCTGATCTTACTTTTTTTTTGTATCCTTGAACCAAACCACATGCATTTAAAGTTTCTACATACCTGTAAATTGTTGGTGTATGTTTGGGGAAATCATTTGAAAAAGTGTTGTGCCACTACACTTAAGCACAATTTGTTAAAACTACACTTTTATATATATATATATATATATATATATATATATATATATATATATATATATATATATATATATGTGTGTGTGTGTGTGTGTATGGAGAGAGAGAGAGAAAGAGAGAGAGAGAGAGAGAGAGAGAGAGAGAGAGAGAGAGAGAGAGAGAGAGAGAGAGATTAGGCTGCATTAAATGATTATTTCTTGAATCGATTAATTTTTATTTTTTTGATTAATCTGTAGATTTAATTTATTTTTGTAACAATTGTTCTGTCTATATATATATATATATATATATATATATATATATATATATATATATATACATACTGCCTTCACACACACACCCACACACACATACAAATATATGCTGTGAGCCTTAAGCCTTTTATACATATTATTAATTAAATATAATACATTTAGACTACAGCGTAAAATAATATTATGGAATGTATTTACAATATGATAATAATATGCAATAAAAATGCGTAAATGTATTTATCAAATTGCAGTTCTTGAATCATAATTGTATTTGAATCGTGAGGTGCCTAAAGATTCCCACCTCTAGTTAAATCTGTAAAAGATTGGCCAAAATGACATTGAGAGTGTATATAAGTATTTAGACCCCTTACTCACCAGACAACTATGTATTTTCATTCTATAATAAAAACAGCAATCAGGTGATATTGCCACATATATTGTAACTTATTAAGAGGACCTCTGTTGAGCTTTGCATGGAGCCGATGTGGCGTGTGCATGGTCGCGTGTTTTGAGTACAGGGTGGATGGCAATATGATAAAGATAGCAAGGTAGGACAACAAATCAATGCAGATTATGGCACACAAAACAACACATGCATTGACTGATGAATAAAACATTTTTAAAAAGACAGCAGCACAAAAACGATCAAATATAGCTTCTGCTTCTGCTGCATATGTCATCCTAATTCTCCAGCCTCATGCAAAAGGACTAAAGACATACAATCGTTCTCAGAAATTACTGCAAATTGCACCCATTTGCAAAAAAAGAAAAAAAGAACTACATGGAGTGCAGGCCAACAATGACGCACAATTACCGCTCCCATGCGTTAATCAATGATTATACACCCACAGCGAATAGACTGCTGATTCCATACGTCCGGGGAAGAATAAGCAATCACGGACTAATCAGAACTTGATGGAAGCCACACAGAGTGGAGGACAGCTGTAATCACATTATATATTATTGATCCGCTCAAGTGAGCACTGAAGGCTCTGATAGCTCCACTGGGAGCTTACAATGGGCAAGGTCACGGACGATGGCGTTGAGGACCGCGACCGCCATCATTAAGAACCACAATGTAAAATGTACATCCAGTGTACGACTGGTGGAAGTCCTCACGGTGTGTGTAGCCGCTGCACTGCACAGATATCGACGTCTTAATACAATAAAAAAAATAAACATTATTATCCTGATCGTTATAATTATCTTCAGCCCAGAGGCGCAAACTGAATTATTCATAGAGTGCTTAATTAAATTGGTAGACTCTGTCTGTGTGCGTCTGTGTGTGTGCGTTATTGCTGCCCGATGTCTTTTGAATGCTACTAAATATTTAATATATCTAAAAGGGACTTTGGAGGAACAGAATGCCACTCTGAGAAAAAGCAAGTCAGACGTAGAAAAGTTGTACTTTAGGACTTAGAACATGCAATGACAAAATAAAGACCCAGTGGTCGACCCTGGAAAAAATGCTGGAATTACTAGTCTTGAAGGATGTTTATTCAGTTGTTTAATTTTGTAGGACAAAATTTCTGGCTTTAAAAAACACTAAAAGAAATCAAGAAAAAATGTTGTAGCAGTGAGTTACAGTTGAATTTTTAGATCAAGCATAGTGACAAAATTATAGAATCAACATTTACATAAAACAGTGGTGAAGGTTTTTAGAGGGCTTTATAGACGGAACAGATCGTATCTCTATTACCTGTATTGTTAGCCTCCTCGTCTTGGCGGTTTTTCCACTATTTAGAACACAGAAAAGGGAAATATGTGATTTGTTGTCTCACATAGGGGTTGTGGATGACACGCAAAATTCCAAAAAAAAGGTGCAGTTATCTTTTAAAGAAGAATATTGCTGCTAAATATGTTTATTGTTCACCGTCAGCTGTGTCTAAAATCTGGACCAAGTGATACCTCAACTTACGAGTACCTTAACTTATGACTATTTTGATATGCGAACACTCTCTCTGCTTTTTGTTATACTTTAAATTGGAAGCATAATTTGAGTTACGAGTATTGCTGCCACTGGTAGTAACTGTCCAAAGCCAACAGCCAGAGATTGACTCAATCCTGCCCTCCAACTACTGGGACTGAGAACGTTAAAGAGAAGACAAACCAACCAAATCAGAAAAACAAGCCATTGAAACATGTCCTACCATGAAGCAGACTTGGCGAAGCAGCCGGACTGCAGCGACATCAGTCTGCTCCAATCTGAAGCAGAATTCAGCTTCCCCTCCAAAACAACATACACACAGCAGACACTTATCCTTGAAAATATGATTAAGCTAATGAATGGTCCGTCCGATGTGTTTTAGTTCGCCCTTTTCTCCAGACTCTACAAACTGGATGAGGAGGCATTCGCCTTGCTCACTAAGTCTTATGTAGACATTAATAGGCCCTTTTCCACCATAGAAACTTTCTTTAGGAACTTCCCCACTTAGGTGGGTAAATAAAGTTCCCCCTGTGTTTCTACCAAAAACTACCCAGGGTAGATTTAGTTCTTTAGGAATCTTTCGGAGTTCCTCCTAGCTAGGTGGTGTGGCTATCTGTCACATCACGTTTTGTTATGTTTCCTTAGTTTTTGTTTATTTCCTGTGTAGCACTCTTATGTTTGGTTCCTTTTCCTGTATGTCTCCCTGAGCGCTATTTCCCCTCACCTCCCGCTGATTGGCAGACTGGCCAACCTGGTAGTGGTTGTCAATCAGCTGTTTTCTATAAATGCCTACCTTGCCTGTGCATCAGGGTCTGGATTGTTTCGGTTACTGACTTTTAGCTGCATGCAGTGTGCATGACTTCTCATCCTGTATTAAATATTATTAAATACTTGTCCTACCTGCTTGCATCTTCCTGTTTCCTGCGTGTTGGGGTCACAACTACCGCAGCCATGTGAGTCTGTGACAGGTGGGACTTTTCAAAGCGACCAGTAACCGTTTCAGTGTCAGAATGTGCTGTCCAACGCTGATTGGTTGAACACAGTTGGGGGCGTTCCTAAAACTTCTACTTCAAACACACGACCGCCATTGTTTATTTCTTATTACCTGTGGATTTCAATTACAATAAACTTGACAACAGAGAGAAAGAAGAACGAAAGGAGCTTTCGAACTGCAGGAACTTTTGTTGGGCATCTACGTGCTGAAAAACACTGATCAGTGGAACTAGTTTTGAGTGTTTTTGGAGTCTTAAAACTATATGCAGTATAAAGTTGTTTATTATTTTTACAAACTTCATTTCGATACGCAAAGCTAAGAGAAGTGGACAAACTCTTTTAAACATAAACGAATTAAGTATAATAAGTATGACCTCAGGTGCTTACTATTGCGACTTCATTGGATGAATGTGTGAAAAACAGAGGCAGTACATGAGTGGAACAAAGGTAAATAACATCACATATTAACTATTTATTACTTTTTGTAAAAGTAGTCAGTGACACTTCATTTGTGTAGTTATTAGCCTCAACCCGAGTGAACAGAATGCTAATGCTAACAAGCTAATGCTAAAGCCGATGTGTTTGTGTTGTTTGCGTAAGAAAAACCATGACATTTATTATTTATGTATTGTTGTTTACAGCTGAAATGGACCAAACGTAATTGCCTGACCCTCACGAATTTCTGACTGTTGGACATTGCGGACAAAATCCTGACTTTTTATGAACAATTCTGTATACTTTTTTTTAAAAAATGTTATTGTTTTGTATATTATTGCTTTGCATTTCAATTACTTACTTTTTAGTAAAAGAACTGTGATCTAATAGTGCCTGTTTATTTACATGATATCAGTATAGAAATATAGTAAACCACTCCTCCATACGTCAGCCTGATTTGTATAAACTCCTCTGTGAAATGCGGTGGAAACACAAACCACACACTTCTACAGGAACCTATAAATCTAGGAACTAGAGCTTCCAGGAGGTGGAAAGGGGCCTATACATGCAGATTGCTGTCAACTGTAAGCTCTCTGGTCTGTTACTCAAAGACGTGTGTGTGCAAAGGGACACAACATTAGTCCAAAACTACATTATATTGCATCTATTTTCAAGCAAGGAAAACATCAACATGTCAAGACAGAAAACTTAAAACAATATGTCTTGAAAATAGAAAATGCACAGCAAAACAAATGACAAACAAATGGGAAGAAACTGGAGCCATATTCTGTGAGTGAAATGTAAGAAACCGCCTAAAGGAAATGGGATTTAAATACAGCAAAGTTAAGCATAAGCCTTCATAAACACATGCAGAGAAAAATAACAAGGTTCCAATGAGCTAAGGAAAAGCAACAGTGAACTATGGATGACTGGTTGAAAGTCATATTCAGTGATGAATCGCGAATCTACATTGGACAAAGTAATGATGTTGGAACTTTTGTTTGTTGCCGTTCTAACGACTGCCTGAAAAAAAACACGCACATTTCCACAATCATTGATGATATGGAGCAGCATGTCAGGTAATGGCACTGGGGAGATAGCTGTGATTACATATTTAATAAATGCACAAGTTTACATTGACATTTTGAACACTTTTCTTATTACATCAATCGAAAGGATGTTTGAGGATGATGACATCACTTTTCAAGATGATAATGCATCTTGCCAGAAGAACAAAAACTGTTAAAACTTTCCTCGAAGAAAGACACATAAGGTCGAGGTCATGGCCTGCAAAGAGCCTGTATCTCAATCCAATTGAAAATCTGTGGTGGAAATTGAAGAAAATAATCCATGACAAGACTCCAACCTGCAAAGCTGATTTGACAACAGATTGATGAAGAGTACTGTTTGGTACTCGTTTAAGTCCATGCCTTAAAGTAAAGACTGCAAGGTGATGCAACAAAGTATTAGTGGTGTGTTGTAAGGCTTTTTGTTTTTCCCGATTCCGGCATTTGCTCAATTTGCTTGATCTAAAAATGTAACTGACCCACACAATTTATTTTCTTGATTTCATTCAGTGTTTCTTAAAGCCAGAAAGTTATAATTTGAAATGACTATCGTTATGTGTCATGTTTGTGATTTGCTTTTTCCTACAAACGCAAACAACTAAATGGTGATTTCAAAGTTGTTGCCTTTGTGCATTCTGAACTGTGATGAAGTCACCCTTAGGGAATGCATATACACAGCATAACCGAGGCAACAAACGGACGCACAACATGCAAACACACCATTGCTCATGGCCATGCAAAAGAAGGGTTTGTTTATACATACACATTTTGACATTATGAACGTTTACAGTGCACATACACACAAAGCATACAGTTGCAGTGCCCAGAATATTACAAACCGCTCTCTGTGCCACAACATTTAACAAAGAGAATACCTCCCTAGCAGCATTAATAATTTTATAAAGGCAGATTGTTTTTGCATTGTCTCAGCGCAGGTGTTCCTAATGAAAAGTCTGCTGGGAATATTCGGTATAAAAGCCCCCACCACTGCCCCCCAGGACAACATCCAGAGGAACAAAGGGATTATAGTAAGAACCGGGTGATTAGGTTTACAGTTTCAGCCTCAGGGGAGTCATATTGTGTTTGTGTTCATTTACTGTATGTGTGTGCGTGTTTGTATGTGGTGCCTGAGGCCGTAGGTGTTTCTCCATACACAGCATCTGTTACCTGTATGACCCCAAAGTGTTATTTTCCCCAAAACCTTGTCACATGTTTCCCAAACTTCAAAAGACAGGCATCACAACATATCACAGCAAAGCCAAGATGGCCTCAAAGGGTAAGAATGGCAACGCTGGCTCCACTCAAGAGGTGTTCAGCAACATTAAGTAAGGATATGCAAGGTCGCCATCGCAACAACAGCGATAACAGAAATTCAACCCTCCTTGTTAGAAGCCAACCAAATGATACAGACGTTATTATTTTACGCTTAATCTAGTTATTAGTCTAATGCTATCTGTGCTGTCATAGCCTGCACCTAATGATGTATACTTCAGGAAAATAAGCTCCAAGCTTCATTGACATCTTAATGGCGCCATTTCTAATTTAGCCTTGCAAAGACAAGGGGTTGGGATATGCAGGTGGTGCCAAGCAACCTGCAGCCAGGCCCGGGCTGGCACGGTGCCTTAAAAGAAAAATAGCGATTGAAGACGTATAGAAAACATACAGACTAAAAAGTGCCATGGAAACACACGTTTGAGCTGCACACACAGACACACACTGCAATTAGCAGTGCTCCTATAGCTGGAGGTGAAGAGGAAATGAGGTGTGCAAGTGTTGTAGAAAGATTACAGCTGCAGGAAATTTTATAACATGTAAAGTAGTGAGGGTGTATGATCGTGTCATCCCAGTCATGACTAATCAAGTTCTGAGTCTGATGAGAAGATGGAAACATGTTATTCGGCACGTGTTTACTATAGGAAATGCTTTACGGTAGTTTGTTTAGCACAAATTGGCTGAGGACTTCTGCGGTGTTAGCTTCCCAGTCAGAGTGATCCATGTTGTGTTTATGTTTCCATTACACAGATTCATGGCAGACTTACAGAGGGGCGTTTGTATCCAAATTGACTGTAGGAGATTAATCTAATGCATCATTTTTGACAGCACACCAACTGTGGCTCAATGCATTACTTGCCTACTTAACTACCTCTTGTTGAGCACATTACCTTATTCTCTTTAAAAAGGCAAGGTGAGTTTTTCTGTTTTTTTTTAAACCGCTTCGCTTCCATCAGCTATCCTACTGAGAAAACACGTTAATGGCAACACGGCAAATCAGTCAAACAAAGTGCCACACAAAACCTACTTTACATTTACTTACAAGCACCAAATGAAAGCTTTAAAGACAATAAAGGCGCTTTATTATTATGCATGTGCATAATCGAAAGGTACAGTAAAACTGCTCTAGTATAAATTTAACAGTATATTTTTTAGGTTTCCTTGCATGGCAGCTCCCGCCATCAGTGTGTGAATGTGTGTGTGAATGGGTGAATGTGGAAATACTGTCAAAGCGCTTTGAGTACCTTGAAGGTAGAAAAGCGCTATACAAGTATAACCCATTTATCATTTATTTATTCAGCTAAATAAGATGGTAAAATACCAAATTTCCTTAAAGGGGACCTATGATGAATTTTGTCTTGTCTGACTTATAAATGTTGTTACCATGTTGGATACTCCTGTTAAACAATGTCAAAGCATCAAATCATAAAGTACATGCATTTTGGCGTGAGCTTCCACAAAGTGTTGGATGCCTCTGTTTGCGAGGTTTTGCAGCCTGGCTACATTTTGACGTCACAGCGAGGTGGACATACTTATTTGGACAATACAGTAATTCAAGCTCTCAGCGTGGAGGGGAGGAGCTCCTCCCTTCTGCTAAAAATAGTATTTTCATCTGATCGTGGCATGCCCAAAATAACCAGACGTGTGATATGCAGTGACATAAATATTGCTTTATTATGCAGTCTAAATCAATCGGAGAGTGTGCAGGTGTATCAACTGTATTGTCCGGGCTACAGAGAGCACCGGTATTTTAGCCGTACCCACCGGTTTTAAGGAGAAAAAAAATATTTTTTACAAATATTAGCAATTTTTAGGACAAAAAAAATATTTTTACATATATTAGCCGCAGTTGTATACCGGTACGAAAGATTTTGTAAATGTTTCTTTACATACCTAATTGTTTCGAAACGGTGCTTTTAATACGGCAGTAAAACGGACGATCAGACAAAACAAGTCATCGTCATGGACCCACCAGCTGCGTAAGCTCGCTCTCCAATCAGCTTAATAGACTCAATAACTCCACGGTGACGTTTTGGTGAATTTACAAAAATAAAACAATACAAAAAAATGCCGTAAGTTAATAATACTACCACAGACACTTGAAAACATGTTAATTCGTTAATGCTAATGATGCTAGCTTGATTAAATTACAATAGCACATACAAATATGCATAAAAAAACCACTCCTACAGACATTACATATGGGACGAGTTAGAACGTATAATCTGTTTTAGTTATATTGTAAAGCTTACAAATGTTGCTTGGTGTAATGAATGGAGAATCCTTTCGAGCAGAAATGCTATAAATGGTTACACTTCTGATTTAAGGCACAAAAAAGGAAGTACATTTTCAACCTGCAGCATCTGCAGTGAGCGAACTCACCTAAAAGATGGCACAATACACAAACAATAACACACTTTATCAGTGTTTTTGTCGGTGTAATATGAAAACTATTTGTTGAATACAAAATATTATGGAACGCCGAAAAATCCATACATTAGCTGCACTGATTTATAAGTCACAGGGTCCAAAGCGTTGGAAACATGTAGCAGCTATAATCCGGAATATACATTAATGTTGTGACGAAGTGAGTCTATATAATGTTTATGAAGATTATTTTAAACTGGGTCTGGAAAAAATAGCATTGAAGACTTCAAGATATGTATAAAACAGCGTACATTTGCAAAATACATATATATATATATATATATATATATATATATATATATATATATATATATATATATATATATATATATAATACTTTTGTAGACAGGGGTTTAATTTGTAATCTGGGAACGCCTCCAAAAATGAACATTTTGCAAACATACTTATAAAAAATGGCTATAAAAGTGACCATGGAGCAACATTTATACAAAATGTAGATTAAAGCATGTCCCTTACATATTATCTAAACCACAAGGATTTTTTTTAAATGTAGATACAAATTATAATAAGTCCCCTTTAATATTATGCAATGCAGTTCTACAACACAGCAAACTAAAACAACAATACCAACATTTTATTAACCTGATAGACTAAAAGAGAAAATGACAAGTTATTGGCTTCCAATAAAGGCAACGGCTCCAGGCTGTTTTTACCTAATGGAGAAATAATCTCCACTCCATCTTAATTGTATTGAAGTTTGCCACTCATTCATTGTCTGTTAGTTCTAGCCAACTGATTTTAAAGTTAGTTATTTAAATTATTCCTGCACTTTTGCAGAATTGGCATAATCACATTTAGCCATGCGGCGTGTCCAAATTATGGAATTATGGGAATATGTAAACAGGGCCTGCCTTATATGTGATAGTCGCAATCCTTTGTATGGACACATATACATAACATTTGCATAAACATGATTAGGGGATAAGCGGGTTATGTTAACTCCGCCTCATCGCTGTTTTTGTTCCCACCCTTCTTCTTTCTGCTTCTACTCCTCGTCATGAACGAGTCAAACACTTTCTGTGGTCAACAGCGGGAATTTAAACGAGGTATTAATCCGCAAAAAAGTACAGCCGGACGGTAAAACGATGGAACAGAGTCGGCGGAGAGAGTAAAACTTAACGGCTGTTTTTTTTACGGGCTGTATTTCAGGCACCAGTGAGGAAGTGCCGCCATACTGGCAGTCAATGCCAATATGTGATGTGCGATAAAACGGAAGCACATTTGCATACGTAGCCTGTGCTTTTCATCCAAATCCACATTTTCTACATCACAAGTCTCAGCATGGAGCGACACTACACTAAGAAAACATATTTTCTTCCGCAATAAGTAGGTCTCCTTAGCAGAATTAAGCTCATAAAACTCCACGCACGGCAGTTTAAAAGTCACCACCACTTTTCATAAACAGCCCCCTAGATCCCCCTCCCCTCTCCTCCAGCCCGCTTCTGACATCTTTGTCTGCCTTCTGTCCCTCATCTGCTCCACTTTGAGGGCAGCAGTCCATTTTTATGTACCTTTGCCAGACCTGAGAAGGAAGCAGCAGGTTGTAGAAAAGACAAGCCCGGGGCGAACAGGAGTACATGTTTTGTGGCTTTGTGTGTGTGTGTGTGTGTGTGTGTGTGTGTGTGCAAGGAGAGGGTGTGTGACTAAAGCAAGAATAGAAAACCGGGGAAGTTTGGGGGAAGAGGTGGGGGTATGAAACCAGTAAACCATTTCCACCAAAAAGCACATCTGTGCAAAGTCCACCTCTCAAAATGTACCGTGAAGGCACATTCTTTCTCTTTATTCTGTTCACGTTGCTTTTCGGTATAGCAGCCCTCCCCACACACACACTTTTACCACCTCCTCCTCCTTCATGGCACCCCCCCACCATTTCCCTCCCCCTGTGTTTCTCTGTGGCAGATGGGCCTTGTGTATGACAGCAGGGTCATTGGGTCACATCCACATGGGGTAGGGATCTACTTTTGTGTGTCAATGGGCTTGTGTGTGTAATTTGACCTTTAGCACGCACATGTATGTGTGCAAAAAAGGTGCATGTTGTTTCGTTGAAACCGGTGTGTGTGCCATTATATCAATGGCAGCAACACAAATGTGTGTACGTGTGTTTACGGTATCCTCCTGGCCCCCAAACACACACACACACACACACACACACACACACACACACACACACACACACACACACACACACACACACACACACACACACACACACACAAACACTCGCACACACTTCCCTGCCGTGCCTGCAGACACATCAGGACATGCGTGACTGTCTGTGTGGCAGAGTCACGCATGTTTGTCTGCATGTGTCTGAGTATGCGCACATTAGTGTTGTAACGATACCAATATTTTGGTACCGGTACTAAAAATTTTTCAATACTTTTCGGTACTTTTCTAAACAAAGGGGACCACAAAAAAATTGCATTATTGGCTTTATTTTAACAAAAAATCTTTTTATTGCAGTTAAGTCCTTAAATAAAATAGTGAACATACAAGACAACTTGTCTTTTAGTAGTAAGTAAACAAACAAAGACTTCTAATTAGTCTGCTGACATATGCAGTAACATATTGTGTCATTTATCATTCTATTATTTTGTCGACATTATTAAGGACAAGTGGTAGAAAATGTATTATTAATCTACTTGTTCATTTACTGTTAATATCCGCTTACTTTCTCTTTTAACATGTTCTATATACACTTCTGTTAAAATGTAATAATCAATTATTCTTCTGTTGTTTGGATGCTTTAGATTAGTTTTGGATGATACCACTAATTTGGGTATCAATCCTGGGGGTGGGATTAAATAAATTATCTTCTTCCCACTCCCTTTCATGCAAAGTGGACAATCATGCATTACATACTATACATTACCTTTTGCACTATATTAATTTATATTATTATGTGTTGTCAACTTTGTACTTTTTTATGTCATTGCCTGAAATAAATAAATAAATGAAAAATGAATCCGATACCAAGTAGTTACAGGATCATACATTGGTCATATTCAAAGTCCTCATGTGTCCAGGGACATATTTCCTGAGTTTATAAACATAATATACTTTTTTTTTTAAACGAAAGAAGATGTGATGCCAAAAAATATCAACGTAATCATAGTAGTATCGACTAGATACATGCCTGTACTTGATATCATTACAGTGGATGTTGGGTATCGATCCATCAATGACGTTTGTTTACATTGCGATGCCGGTGAGCTACGGTGTGTAGTGAAGCATGTTTAGCTATTCCTCGTCCTGCAGGGATGATACTTGTAAGAAACGTACTTTATTTGTCACCATGGAGACCAGGATTAGTGATTTAGGAGTCGCTAAAACACTGCCGACGGCGGATGGACGTTAGCCGCTAGCTAGCTAGCCATGTCTTAAAGCACCTCTTCCTGAGGGCGTTTCAGTGTTATAACTTCACCTTTATTGTTAGTTTTTAAGCCAAAATGCGTCCGTTCTCCCTTTTCTGTCTACACACTGTGTCTGCTTGTAAGTACTCTGTGATTGTGTGCCGCCGAGCATGCTCCTCTGCTCGTAAAACCAGCAATGACACGATGTGACGACGACGGGAGCGCGGGGGGTGCGGGACCGGTATGTTTCAGAGTACCGAAAATTATTCATTAGTATCGCGGTACTATACTAATACCGGTATACCGTACAACCCTTGCACACATATGTGTTTCTATCAGTGGCGGGCCGTGTGTTTCCCACCCAGGCCTTCAGTGATGTCCGACTTCAATGATTACCTCTCAAAACACCATAATTTATGTCACCACATGACCATTGCTGGAGAAACACTATACAGGAACACATTTACGCACTACTGGGCATTGCATCACCACCAACAGTGTACTAAACGGGTTATTTTCTGGCGTATTTAAAAATCATTCAACCTGCATCAACAATTAAAACATATCTTATGTGGTACTGCCAAAATTTAAAGGCCTACTGAAATGAATGTTTTTTATTTAAACGGGGATAGCAGATCCATTCTATGTGTCATACTTGTTCATTTCGCGATATTGCCATATTTTTGCTGAAAGGATTTAGTACAGAACAACGACGATAAAGTTCGCAACTTTTGGTCTCTGATAAAAAAAAGCCTTGCCCCTTCCCGGAAGTAGCGTGACGTAGTCGGTTGTTCGCTTCCTCATATTTTCCTATTGTTTTCAACGCAGCTAGAGCGATTCGGACCGAGAAAGCGACGATTACCCCATTAATTTGAGCGAGGATGAAAGATTTGTGGATGAGGAACGTTAGAGTGACGAACTAGAATGCAGTGCAAACATATCTTTTTTCGCTCTGACCGTAACTTAGGTACAAGCTGGCTCATTGGATTCCACACTCTCTCTTTTTTCTATTGTGGCTCACGGATTTGTATTTTAAACCACCTCGGATACTATATCCTCTTGAAAATGAGAGTCGAGAACGCGAAATGGACATTCACAGTGACTTTTTTGATTGATTGATTGAGACTTTTAATAGTAAGTTGCACAGTGAAGTACATATTCCGTACAATTGACCACTAAATGGTAACACCCGAATACGTTTTTCAACTTGTTTAAGTCGGGGTCCACTTAAATTGATTCATGATACAGATATATACTATCAGATATATACTATCATCGTAATACAGTCATCACACAAGATAATCACATTGAATTATTTACATTATTTACAATCAGGGGTGTGGAGGGGGAGGAGGGGTAGGATATGGACAGCAAGTAGTGGACATAGAGAGAGAGAGAGAGAGAGAGAGAGAGAGAGAGAGAGAGAGAGAGAGAGATCAGAAGGCATAAGAAAAAGTATCTGCATTTGATTGTTTACATTTGATTATTAGCAATCCGGGGAGGGTGTTAGTTTAGGGTTGTAGCTGCCTGGAGGTGAACTTTTATTGCGGTTTTGAAGGAGGATAGAGATGCCCTTTCTTTTATAACTGTTGGGAGCGCATTCCACATTGATGTGGCATAGAAAGAAAATGAGTTAAGACCTTTGTTAGTTCGGAATCTGGGTTTAACGTGGTTAGTGGAGCTCCCCCTGGTGTTGTGGTTATGGCGGTCATTTACGTTAAGGAAGTAGTTTGACATGTACTTCGGTATCAGGGAGGTGTAGTGGATTTTATAGACTAGGCTCAGTGCAAGTTGTTTAACTCTGTCCTCCACCTTGAGCCAGCCCACTTTGGAGAAGTGGGTAGGAGTGAGGTGGGATCTGGGGTGGAGGTCTAGAAGTAACCTGACTAGCTTGTTCTGGGATGTTTGGAGTTTAGATTTTATCTCCATGACAATACATCGGCGAAGCTCTTTAGCTACTGAGCTAACGTGATAGCATCTGGCTCAAATGCAGATAGAAACTAAATAAATAAATCCCTGACTGGAAGGATAGACAGAAGATCAACAATACTATTAAACCATGTACATGTAACTACACGGTTAATAATTCTCAGCCTGGCAAAGCTTAACAATGCTGTTGCTAATGACGCTGAAGCTAACTTAGCAACTTAGCAACCGGACCTCACAGAGCTATGATAAAACATTAGCGCTCCACCTACGCCCGCCAGCCCTCATCTGCTCATCAACACCCGTGCTCACCTGTGTTCCAGCGATCGACGGTGCGACGAAGGACTTCACCCGATCACAGATGCGGTCGGCGAGACGGAGGAAGTTAAGGTGAGTTCGCCGGCTAACGCGTCTGCTATCCATCTCTGTCTTCCTGGTTGTGTTGCTGTAGTCCGCTGCTAATACACCGATCCCACCTACAACTTTTTTCTTTGCAGTCTCCATTGTTCATTAAACAAATTGCAAAAGATTCACCAATACAGAATACTGTGGAATTATGAAATGAAAACAGAGCTTTTTTGTATTGGATTCAATGGGTCCGAACAGGGGTGTCACTAGCTTTTAAGGACAGGGGGGGCTTAGCCCCCAGGAGATGCACAGGATGCGAGCGAACGTAGCACACAAGCACAAAACTTCACAAACGGCTAACAAAGACTTAGAAATTAATCATTGTTATTATTATTATTTCAGTGGGTTTATTTTCAATGTGTGTTCAGTACAACAACAAACATGGGTTTGCACAGTGACAATTTGTTTACAGCAGGGGTGGGCAATTAATTTTTACCGGGGGCCGCATGAGCAACCCGACCACTGCTGGAGGGCCACATCGACAATATTTCAATTAAATTTTGCTCAATATTATTTTTGATATATGCCGTAAGATAAATAATAATAATAATAATAATAATAATTAATAATAAAAGTAATACTTCAACATAGTGTGTGTAACAGCATTCCATGACTAATATAAATAAATTAACATTAATAATAAATGACAGTAAAATAAGCACACGTATGACTGAGGAGTCATAGTGTAACTTTGTGTGGTGTTTGAGTTGTCCGACTTTTTGTGTGGCCATAAACGCACCAGTGGCTTAGTGCTATGCGTGTTGGTGACAGATGACAAGTTGGTTTTGGCCTGGTTTGTACGGCAGAAAATGACTAGTTTTTCGAGATAGAATTGTTTTACTCATGTTTTTGGTGTGGTTATGTCCGAATATAAACAGTTTTGCTCAATAAAGTGATCGATATAATTCCTGTCCTCGAAGCATCTCGATAGACGTTACAATAATTGAACGGTGTTCAATTGAACGGTGTTGACGAACACCATTAGGGCCGCTTGTTGTCACTGTCACTCAAAGTTGCATTGCAAAATTCCATAGAATAAATATGTTTATTTTGTTTAGAATTCAGATGGGATTTGATTTGGTGCGCGGCATATACTTGCTGCGCGCAGCGGACGCTTGAGCAGTGCGCAATTGCGCAGGCACGCACCTTAGAGGGGACGTTGCTTTGCAGTTCATGTCTTGTTGAAAACACGCCGTTCCTCATCAACTTTTCTCTTTTTAGCGTCTCGGGTGTAAACCGTGCATCACTTGTCGCTGCATGTGCACCTTCACTCGCAGGTTACACACGGACACACGCCCATAAATAATACTTTTCAAAATAAAAGCAACACAGTTGTATTGCACGCACGACATAGATGTTTTTTCAACTTTATTTTGTAATTGCAGCTGTTCACATTCACTCACAATCATGCACACGCATACGTCCACACGGAAGTAATACAAATAACAATTTTCAAAAAAAAACAGCACCGTTGTATTGCACACTCGACATAGATACTTTTTTAAATTTATTTTGTAATTTATAATTGGCCTCACGCGGGCCGGACAGGGACGCACAAAGGGCCGGATGCGGCCCGCAGGCCGCAGAATGCCCAGGTCTGGTTTACAGCATCAACAAGAAACAATTACTTGCATGATCCTTCAAGATACACTGAAACACAATGAAAGTCATGGCATTAGCCTCTATGTTATTCATTCACAACATAGAGGCTAATGCCACAACTTTAGCTCACAATACAATAATTGTTTGTTCCCAAATATTTTGAAGTTGCACAGATTACATTTTGGGCACATATGTGACTAAAATGGTTGTAAATTCAAGCCCTGGAAATATTACTTAATTACTTGAATTAAAGTAATATCTGGATCGGGATAATTTGGCTTGTATATAATATATATATATATATATATATATATATATATATATATATATATATATATATATATATATATATATATATATATATATATATATATATATATATATATATATATATATTATGGCAAGCTGTTAAGGAAATTAAATATATATGGAAGTCTGAATAGAAATGAGAAACTTTTATATATACTGTAAATAAGAAAGACTGCTGATCTGAAAAAGAGCCAAAGCTGTCAAAGAGCTGAGGGACCATCTTCAAAGTGCAATGCTGAAACAAATAATGCAAACAATCAATCAATCAATCAATCGTTTATTTATATAGCCCTAAATCACAAGTGTCTCAAAGGGCTGTACAAGCCACAACGACATCCTCGGTACAGAGCCCACATACGGGCAAGGAAAACTCACCCCAGTGGGACGTCAATGTGAATGACTATGAGAAACCTTGGAGAGGACCGCATATGTGGGTAACCCCCCAACCCCCTCTAGGGGAGACCGAAAGCAATGGATGTCGAGTGGGTCTGACATAATATTGTGAAAGTCCAACACATCAGCGAAAGTCCAGTCCATAGTGGGGCCAGCAGGAACCATCCCGAGTGGAGACGAGTCAGCAGCGTAGAGATGTCCCCATCTGATGAACAGGCTAGCGGTCCACCCCGGGTTTGGAGCAGAGTAGAAAAGAAAAGAAAAGAAACGGCAGATCAACTGGTCTAAAAAGGGAGTCTATTTAAAGGCTAGAGTATACAAATGAGTTTTAAGATGAGACTTAAATGCTTCTACTGAGGTAGCATCTCTAACTTTTACCGGGAGGGCATTCCATAGTATTGGAGCCCGAATAGAAAACGCTCTATAGCCTGCAGACTTTTTTTGGGCTCTGGGAATCACTAATAAGCCGGAGTTCTTTGAACGCAGATTTCTTGCCGGGACATATGGTACAATACAATCGGCAAGATAGGCAGGAGCTTGACCGTGTAGTATTTTATACGTAAGTAGTAAAACCTTAAAGTCGCATCTTAGGTGCACAGGAAGCCAGTGCAAGTGAGCCAGTATAGACGTAATATGATCAAACTTTCTTGTTTTTGTCAAAAGTCTAGCAGCCGCATTTTGTACCATCTGTAATCTTTTAATGCTAGACATAGGGAGGCCCGAAAATAAAACGTTACAGTAATCGAGACGAGATGTAATGAACGCATGGATAATGATCTCAGCATTGCTTGTGGACAAAATGGGACGAATTTTAGCGATATTACGGAGATGAAAGAAGGCCGTTTTAGTAACACTCTTAATGTGTGACTCAAACGAGAGAGTTGGGTCGAAGATAATACCCATATTCTTTACAGAGTCACCTTGTTTAATTGTTAGGTTGTCAAATGTTAAGGTGGTATTAATAAATAGATGTCGGTGTTGAGCAGGACCGATAATCAGCATTTCCGTTTTCTTAGCGTTGAGTTGCAAAAAGTTAGCGGACATCCATTGTTTAATTTCATTAAGACACGCCTCCAGCTGACTACAATCCGGCGTGTTGGTCAGCTTTAGGGGCATGTAGAGTTGGGTGTCATCAGCATAACAGTGAAAGCTAACACCGTATTTGCGTATGATGTCACCTAGCGGCAGCATGTAAATACTAAAGAGTGCAGGGCCAAGAACCGAACCCTGGGGAACTCCGCACGTTACCTTAACATAGTCCGAGGTCACATTGTTATGGGAGACACACTGCATCCTGTCAGTAAGATAAGAGTTAAACCAAGACAGGGCTAAGTCTGTCATCCCAATACGCGTTTTGATACGCTCTAATAAAATATTATGATCAACAGTATCGAAAGCGGCGCTAAGATCAAGAAGCAGCAACATAGATGAAGCATCAGAATCCATCGTTAGCAATAGATCATTAGTCATTTTTGCAAGGGCTGTCTCCGTAGAGTGATTTGCCCTGAAACCGGACTGAAAAGGTTCACAGAGATTGTTAGACGCTAAGTGTTCATTTAGCTGCTGTGCTACAATTTTTTCGAGGATTTTCGAGATAAACGGAAGGTGGGACACCGGCCGGTAGTTTACCAGGAGATCAGGATCGAGGTTAGGTCTTTTGAGTAGAGGATGAATAACCGCTTTTTTGAATGCTAGGGGAACAGTGCCAGAGGAAAGTGATACGTTTATAATATTTAACACTGATGGACCTAGTAATACAAAAAGCTCCTTGATAAGTTTCCCAGGAATTGGGTCAAGTAAACATGTTGTTTGTTTTGTCCCATTTACACATTTTGACAATTCCTCCAATGTTATTTCATCAAAGAGAGAGAAACTATTTTGGAGGGCAGTGTCCGTCGTATATACAGTCGTATCTGTGTTAATAGAACCCAGTTGTAGCTGAGATGCATTGTCTTTAATCTCTTTTCTAATGACTTCAATTTTCTTATTAAAGAAATTCATAAAGTCATCTGCTGAGTGGGTGGAGCTACTGGGAGGAGTCCCTTGTTGGGTTAGCGATGCTACTGTACTAAACAGAAATTTAGGATCATTTTTGTTGAGGTGGATGAGATTTGAGTAATATTTAGCTTTAGCTGAGGTAAGCATGCGTTTATAAGTTATTAAACTATCACACCATGCTTGATGGAAAACCTCAAGTTTAGTTGCACGCCATTTGCGTTCCAGCTTTCTACATGATAATTTCTGGGCTTTAGTTTCTTCTGTAAACCATGGGGTACGCCTTTTAGGGGCCCTTTTTAGCTTTAGCGGTGCTACAATATCAATGGTGTCGCGCAGGGCGTCATTAAAGTTGTTAGTGAGGTTATCAATAGAGCCCACATAATTTGGGAATGGTGCCATTACCGAAGGCAGTAGGTCAGTAAGAGTCGTCGTTGTGGCAGCATTAATGTTGCGGCTGCTATAGTAGTTATTATTATTATTATTAGTTTGTTGACAATGAGTCAGAACTTCGAATTTTATAAGGTAATGATCGGACATTACTTTAGTGTACGGGAGTATCGTAACTTTAGAGGTGGTGACACCCCTGACAAGCACTAGATCTATCATATTACCGTTGCGATGCGTGGGTTCATTTATTATTTGTGTAAGACCACAGCTATCAATTATAGTCTGGAGCGCCACGCATGGAGGGTCCGATGGGGTATTCATATGGATATTAAAGTCCCCCATTATGATTATATTGTCGGCGTGCGTCACTAGATCAGCAACAAACTCTGAGAATTCACTGATGAAGTCCGAATAGGGCCCAGGGGGGCGGTAGATAACAGCCAGGTGGAGAGGCAGCGGTGTGACAAACCTCAAAGTGAGCACCTCAAACGAGTTATATTTATTATTTAGGTTAGGTGTAAGATTATAGTTTTCATTGTATATTAGTGCGACACCCCCTGCCCTTATAAGAGGTCGGGCAACATGTGTATTGGTATAGCCAGGAGGAGAAGACTCATTTAGCGCAAAAAAATCGTCTGGTTTGAGCCAGGTCTCGGCGAGACCAACGACGTCAAGTTTGTTGTCTCTAATGACTTCATTAACTAATACCGTTTTGGAAGATAATGATCTTATGTTTAAAAAGCCCATATTATAGGTAGTGGGCTGTTTTGAGGATTGTTTGTTGAAATTATCCGAAGTAGCAATATTGATAATGTTGCGTTTATTATGCGTAGTGCACTTTAAATAGTTTCGACCATATCTAGGAATTGATACGACGGGGATATTCAGATTGTTTGCTTGATGTTGCGATAAACTGAACGCATCATAGTTAGCTACCTCAGTACAATGTATGTCTGCCTCTGACACGGTCACAAAAGAAAAAACATTATGTGAGTTGTGTTTTATTCTAAGAGAATTGCTATGTGTGCAGGGATTATCCAGCCTGACGCCGGCTAGTTCTAGTTTAAATGGCTTCTTACCCGGAGACTCCACGGTTCTTTGGTTAGCTTTTCTCTTTGTTGTTAGCCCAGCTCGGCATCCCCGCTTCTGCTTCCGCTCGCACCGCTTATGTCGTCTCCATTGGCGGTCACCGCTAGCACTTGACTCCGCTGCTACAAAGGCCGCTCGATGTAGCCCACAAAGTATTCCCATGCTAGCGAGGAGGTCCACCGTACATGCATCTTTCAGTCTATAACGACCCGATCTATCCACATCCAGAATTGTCTGTCGGTCGTATGTGATCACAGAGTGTTCACGCTTTGAGCCAGCCATGAAATTGACAGAAATGACGGGTGTTTTTTGCCAAATTGCTCTACACTCCCAAGAGCGTTAGCATAGCCGCTGCATTCCCATGCGCCGCCATTTTGCGTTTAATAAAATGTAACTTCCAGGGCTTGAGATTAACGTAGTCCCGTTGTCCCGGGGATGGTAAAAAAAATTAACGGGACAAAATGAAATGCTCCCCGGGACGATGGCTTTTAACCATTTTTGTTCTTTTTCTTTTTATGTATTTATTCATTTTACATCTTATATTAAATGTCTTGGTTTTTCCACCCTCTGAAAATCATATGAAATGTTTAACAAGCCATCCTATAATAATACAACAGCTATTAATGTAACAATACAATAAAACAAATATATTTAATTATGTTTTTTTCATTATTTTAACAATAGGCTAATGTATATTACTTGATATAGATTTTACAAGAAACACAAAACTTAAAAACTAAATTATTTACAATTGCAGAAACAAGGTTCTTGTTCTGCAGTGCTGTGTGCTAATGTGCTTCGTACACCTGCAGGACTGCAAGGTCGCATAGAAAATGCGGACTGGATTTTGAGTGATGTGGGCATTTTCTATATGAACAAGTGGAATGGATTAGATACAGACGCACTAAAGGGGCTCTCTACCTTACACTATGAAGTGAGGGGAAACTGAGTGAATAATGACAGGTTATATGATTATTTATTTAAACTCATATTCGGGCTACTTTATAATGAATATGTCGGCATGTATTTGTAAAAAAAAAAAAAGTTTTTTTTTTTTTTTTAACATCAAATTATTTAGGGGGGGCTTAAGAACATTTTAGGGGGGCTTGAGCCCCCCTAAAATAGGCCTAACAACGCCAATGGGTCCGAATACTTCCGTATCAACCGTTAATGTCACGCGCATACGTCATCATACATAGACATATTCAACCGGAAGTTTAGCGGGAAATTTAAAATTGCACTTTATAAGTTAACCCGGCCGTATTGGCATGTGTTGCAATGTTAAGATTTCATCATTGATACATAAACTATCAGACTGCGTGGTCGGTAGTAGTGGGTTTCAGTAGGCCTTTAAATTGCAAAAAACATATTATACGTGAAAAAATAAAGACATAAAATATCTGAACTCAC
Organism: Entelurus aequoreus; assembly: GCF_033978785.1. Classification (NCBI taxonomy): domain Eukaryota; kingdom Metazoa; phylum Chordata; class Actinopteri; order Syngnathiformes; family Syngnathidae; genus Entelurus; species Entelurus aequoreus. The sequence continues at coordinate 27,666,765 of NC_084742.1, read as the reverse complement.
AATCAGTAGAACCCATTCGAGCATCCAGGGTTGGCCGACATCATCTCACAAGATAAAGTTTCTCTTTAAATATCCGTCTTGAAAATGGTCTGGCAAATATATGTGTTGTCTTGTCTAATTATAAAAGATGCAGACGAGGCGTGTTGGCTGAGTTCTTAAAGTTTACTCCACAAGGTGCTCATCAAAAACATCCCACCGCATGCTACTGCTGCATGCTAGGTAATGGAGTTCGTATGTTACCTAGCTCAGTGTTTTTAACCTTTTTTGAGCTGAGGCACATTTTTTTCATTGAAAATATACGGAGGCACACCACCAGCAGAAATCATTAAAACATGAAACTCAGTTGACAGTAAAAAGTTGTTGTCGCAATTGTTGGATATGACTTTAAACCATAACCAAGCATGCATCACTATAGCTCTCGTTTCAAAGTCACTGTCATGACCTGTCACATAACTAGGGATGATGTTCGTTAAGAAATTATCGATGTCGATGCCATTATCGAACCCTCTTATCGAACCGATTCCTTATCGAATCCAGATAGGTTGTTGTGTGTGCACCTTGTGTGTGTGTGTGAGTTCCAAAAGCCGTAGATGTTATGTGACTGGGCCGGCACGCTGTGTATATGAAGGAAAGGCGGACGTGAAAGGGTGAAGGTTTCAGGTGAGAGAGGATGCTAAAGGCACGCCCCCAGTGAGCATATAGTGCTGCTATGTGCGTTGTAAATTTAAAAAAATTGCCCACAAACACATCACCAACATGGACGAGGTGCCGCTCACTTTCGACATCCCGGTGAAGCACACTGTGGAGAAGAAGGGGACCAGCACGGTAGAAAATCCATACGCACAACGGGGCAAGAGAAGTCGGCTTTTACTTTTTCCGAGGAGCCCCACGGCAACGAGACTGACTTTGAAAATGACGAGAGGGAATCTGGCGTGTTTGATGGAGAACTTGCCCAGCTTTACATTTCGGAAACAGAGATGAGGACTTTGATGGATTTGTGGATGAGGATTAATCAAAAAATAATGTGAGTCCATTCATAAATACTTCAATAAAGTACAGCCCAACTCACCTTTGCTCCTGCTGCCTTTTTAAAACAGCGTTCATGCATGCTAGCGTATGTTTTAAGACAGCGTATGTTTAACCATGCCTGCACCCAAAAATAAGCTGTGCCTTATTTATGCGTTAAATATAGAAATAGCACCCGTAACTGACACGGCGCATTTTAATACGGTGCACCCTATGGTCGCGAAAATACGGTATAGTGGCTTCGATAACGGGAACCGGTTGTCAAAAAGAGATTTGAATCCATGGAATGGGTTCTTTTCTTATCGAAGCATTGGGAGAACCGGTTTTTGAACATCATCCCTACACGTCATGCTGTGATTTATTTTGAAGTTTTTGGTGTTTTCCTGTGTGTAGTGTTTTAGTTCTTGTCTTGCGCTCCTATTTTGGTGGCTTTTCCTCTTTTGTTGGTATTTTCCTGTAGCAGTTTCATGTCTTCCTTGAACGCTATTCTCTGCACCTGCTGTGTTTTGGCAATCAAGACTATTTAAGTTGTTGCTATCCTTCTTTGTGAGGACATTGTTGATTGTCATGTCATTTTCGGATGTACATTGTGGACGCCGTCTTTGCTCCACAGTAAGTCTTTGCTGTCGTCCTGCATTCTCTTTTTGTTTACTTTGTAGCGAGTTAGGTTTTAGTTTTGTTCTGCAAAGCCTTCCCTAAGCTTCAATGCCTTTTCTTAGGGGCGCTCACCTTTGTTTATTTTTGGTTTAAGCATTAGATACGACGACAAACCCTGGTCGTCTCACACGACGTGTTCCAGACATCTACAAAGCAATTAGCTACCGGCTGCCACCTACTGATATGGAAGAGTATAACATGGTTACTCTCGGCACAGTGTTTGAAAAACACTGACCTAGCTCATTACATCACAATATAAATCTGCCTTAGGCCATCTAGAAGGCCTTACTGACAACAACTCGTGATCTGATTGGCTATTGCAACTGTCTGTCAACTGTATGTTCCAGTTCACTTACAGTGCACAGACGCCAGCATTGTTGATTCTGAAGGCTTTGGGCGGATTTGGTACAGCATGGCAACATAAACTAGCTGAATTCTGATTGGATAAAAATGTTATAACCTAAAAACAACAGCACTGGAAGGGGCATAATATGACATGAAGAGAATATGATTATTTTTAGATATTTAGGGAAAGTATACAAAAAATTACTTTTATCTTTAATTTTGATCATGATTTCTGGTTATGTTAGGCCAGCAGAGAAAGCCTTGCTGGCCCTGACGGCACACCACTGGTTTCTATGTACATTATGTACATAGGAAGACACAAGCCTGGGGCCATGCTCATCAGCAGAGATGAACATTTGCATAATGAAATTTCCTCCGTCGTGCCGCGACAGAGGACAAAATTGAACGAGTTTTAACAAAGCTTTTAAACAAATACTAGATGAACACTGTACACACAAACACACAAATGTATCAATCAATCAATCAATGTTTATTTATATAGCCCTAAATCACAAGTGTCTCAAAGGGCTGTACAAGCCACAACGACATCCTCGGTACAGAGCCCACATACGGGCAAGGAAAACTCACCCCAGTGGGACGTCAATGTGAATGACTATGAGAAACCTTGGAGAGGACCGCATATGTGGGTAACCCCCCCCACCCCCCCTCTAGGGGAGACCGAAAGCAATGGATGTCGAGTGGGTCTGACATAATATTGTGAAAGTCCAACACATCAGCGAGAGTCCAGTCCATAGTGGGGCAAGCAGGAACCATCCCGAGTGGAGACGGGTCAGCAGCGTAGAGATGTCCCCATCTGATGAACAGGCTAGCGGTCCACCCCGGGTTTGGAGCAGAGTAGAAAAGAAAAGAAAAGAAACGGCAGATCAACTGGTCTAAACAGGGAGTCTATTTAAAGGCTAGAGTATACAAATGAGTGTTAAGATGAGACTTAAATGCTTCTACTGAGGTAGCATCTCTAACTTTTACCGGGAGGGCATTCCATAGTATTGGAGCCCAAATAGAAAACGCTCTATAGCCCGCAGACTTTTTTTGGGCTCTGGGAATCACTAATAAGCCGGAGTTCTTTGAACGCAGATTTCTTGCCGGGACATATGGTACAATACAATCGTCAAGATAGGCAGGAGCTTGACCGTGTAGTATTTTATACGTAAGTAGTAAAACCTTAAAGTCGCATCTTAGGTGCACAGGAAGCCAGTGCAAGTGAGCCAGTATAGGCGTAATATGATCAAACTTTCTTGTTTTTGTCAAAAGTCTAGCAGCCGCATTTTGTACCATCTGTAATCTTTTAATGCTAGACATAGGGAGGCCCGAAAATAAAACGTTACAGTAATCGAGACGAGATGTAACGAACGCATGGATAATGATCTCAGCATCGCTTGTGGACAAAATGGGACGAATTTTAGCGATATTACGGAGATGAAAGAAGGCCGTTTTAGTAACACTTTTAATGTGCGACTCAAACGAGAGAGTTGGGTCGAAGATAATACCCAGATTCTTTACAGAGTCACCTTGTTTAATTGTTTGGTTGTCAAATGTTAAGGTGGTATTTTTAAATAGATGTCGGTGTTGAGCAGGACCGATAATCAGCATTTCCGTTTTCTTAGCGTTGAGTTGCAAAAAGTTAGCGGACATCCATTGTTTAATTTCATTAAGACACGCCTCCAGCTGAATACAATCCGGCGTGTTGGTCAGCTTTAGGGGCATGTAGAGTTGGGTGTCATCAGCATAACAGTGAAAGCTAACACCGTATTTGCGTATGATGTCACCTAGCGGCAGCATGTAAATATTAAAGAGTGCAGGGCCAAGAACCGAACCCTGGGGAACTCCGCACGTTACCTTAACATAGTCCGAGGTCACATTATTATGGGAGACACACTGCATCCTGTCAGTAAGATAAGAGTTAAACCAAGGCAAGGCTAAGTCTGTCATCCCAATACGCGTTTTGATACGCTCTAATAAAATATTATGATCAACAGTATCGAAAGCGGCGCTAAGATCAAGAAGCAGCAACATAGATGAAGCATCAGAATCCATCGTTAGCAATAGATCATTAGTCAAATGTATGACACACACACATATGCCTTCAGCATGCGTCTGGTGAGGTACAGTAGGAGACGTCACCACAGGTTATTTTCAGGGTAAGGAGTAAAGGGGTGCACAGTAAAGGCAACAAAAAAGTGAGATCAGTGGATTTGGTCACGCATCGTTTTCCTCCAAAGGACCCTAGCAGCTGCTGTGTCCAATGGCGGTGAAACCTTAAGAGAGAGTTGTACTCTGTATGTGTGGGTGTGTGTATATGTGTAAAACAAGAGCTCTGAGTGGTCCATCTTGCAGAGGGACAAACCACCTGTTTCATCAGACGCAAAACAATCACAACATTGTAGATGGAGTAAAGAGCCACAAATGTTCTGTCTGTGTATGCTAGCAGTCCTGTGGAGACAAAGACAGAGGATGACTGACAAGAGTGTTCTCTCCATTTATTTAATTCCTCAATAGATAGCTCAAAAAGTTGGGTGAATTAATATACCTTTCAGGAAATGTCCGAAATAAGAGAAGGAACTACATATTTAGGCCGATCTGAATCATCGTTTGGATTCAGAACTTTTTTTTTTTTTTTTTTACTATTGGGATATAGGACCTGGCGGCTGATAATGGGCTTTTCTTTGGCCCATGCCCCAGTCCTCCACCTAGTTTTCGGGATATTGGTGAGGCGCTTGTGGACAAAATGTGGTTGCTTTAAATGGCAAAGTGAGAGGGTCCATATTGAAAAACATTAGAAACAACAACATTGTTAAAAATAGTAAACTTCTAGTTTACAATGGTGAGAAAGCCAGTCGGTATATCTTGTGTAACCACCATTTTCCTCACAGTACAACACTTCTTTGCATTAGGGTCATAAGATTGCTGATTGTGAAGTATGGGCATGAACTAGAATGTGCTGACGTACACGCCCATCCAGAGCATAACAGACATGTTTAATGGGTGACATGTCCGGTGAGTATGCTGGCCATGCAAGAACTAGGATGTTTTCAGCTTCCAGGAATTGTGTACAGATCCTCACATCATATGAGGCTGTACATTATCATATTGCTTTATGATGGTTGTGGCACAACAATGGGCCTCAGGATGTTGTCACAGTACCTTTGTGCATTCAAAATGTCATCCATAAAATGCAAATGTGTTTGTTGTTCATAACACACGCCTGCCCATATCATAACCCCACTGCCACCATGGGTCACTCCAGCTACAACGGTGACATCAGCAAACGGCTCACTCACACGACGCCATAGATGCTGTCTGCCATCTGCCCTCTACAGTGAAAACATAGATTCATCCGTGAAGAGAACACCTGTCCAAAGTGCCAGAGGCCTACAAATGTGAGCATTTGTCCACTCAAGTTGGTTATGAGGCCGAACTGCAGTCAGGTCGAGACCCAATGAGGACAACCGGCATGCAGATGAATTTCCCTGCAGAAATTATTTGGTTATGCAAACTTATTGTTGCATCAGCTTTCTGGGTGGCTGGTCCCAGTCGATCTTTGAGGTGAAGATGCTGGATGTGAAGGTCCTGGGCTGGAGTGGTGCCATGTGGTGTACTGTTGTAAGGCCGGTTGGATGAAGAGATGTTACTCAACTTACGAGATTGATTTGTTCCATGACCAAGCCCATAAAGAGGACCTATTATGCAAAACCAACCTTTTTTTTGTATCTATTGGTACATGTTTTTGTGCATTTGGGATCAGGATAAGTTCCGACAATTTTAAATCAAAACACAGCGACATGGCAGAGATATTTATAATAATAATAATAATAATCATGGATTAGATTTTATATCACGCTTTTCTATTATTAGATACTTAAAGCGCTCACAGAGAAGTGGGAACCCATCATTCATTCACACCTGGTGGTGGTAAGCTACATTTGTAGCCACAGCTGCCCTGGGGTAGACTGACGGAAGAGAGGCTGACAGTTTGCGCCTACGGCCCCTCCGACCACTACCTATCATTCATTCATCATTCATTCACCAGTGTGAGCTGTCCAAGGACACAACGGCAGCGATTTGTATGTCAAAAGGCGGGAACCAAACCTGCAACCCTCAGGTTTCTGGCACGGCCGTTCTACCCACTACACCATACCGCCCCAGATATTTATGAAACAATTTTGCCTTCCTTCATACTTCCTCCAAACGAGCGCCTTCTTTTTTTCTATCCTCTATTTGTGGGTCAGACTGGCTTGCACATTCACATGCATCCTTCGCTGTCACCATTTCTAATACAAAGTAGCGTAAAGTTCTAACTTATATCCGTCAGTACACTCAGTATTGAGGCGTTAAAAGTTACAACGATGATGACGGGGAGACGACACAGTCGAAGTGGAGGCCTGTCAATATGACTGCCCACAAAAAGAAATCTGTAAAAAATAATCCATGCAAAATGTTGGCCAAAGAATCACCATTACATGTTATTTTTTAGACCACAAGGAATGGATTTAAATGTAGAAAAACCATCATAGGATGTCTACTTTAAATCAAAACGCTAGTACCGTATTTTCCGCACCATAAGCCGCCCCGTGTTATTAGCCGCACTTTCAATGAATGGCATATTTCAAAACTTTGTTTACCTATTAGCTGCCCCGTGTTATTAGCCGCACCTACGCTGCGCTAAAGGGAATGTCAAAAAAACAGTCAGATAGGTCAGTCAAACTTTAATAATATATTACAAACCAGCGTTCTAACAACTCTGTTCACTCCCAAAATGTAATGTGCAAATGTGCAATCACAAAAATAGTAACACTCAAAATAGTGCAGAGCAATAGCAACATCAATAACTCAACGTTGCTCGAACGTTAATGTCACACAACACACAAAATAAACATTTAAAGCTCACGTTCTGAAGTTATTACTCATCCACAAATCCCTCGAATCCTTCTTCTTCTTCGGTGTGCTTCACTTGTTTTTTGACACCATCTGTGATGTGGACGTGCATGCAGTCGTAGATCAACGGGGACGGAGCTGCATGAAAAAAGTCACCCGGTCTCTTCGCGTAAACGTCTATCAACCCCTCGCTCATCTTTTCTTCATCTATCCATCCCTTCGAGTTAGCTTTTATGATGACGCCGGCTGGAAAGTTCTCTTTTGGCAAGGTCTTCCTTTTGAATATCACCATGGGTGGAAGTTTCTGGCCGTTAGCATGGCAAGCTAACGGATATTCACCGTACGTGCTCCCGTTGTATCCACAGTGCGGTTCACAGGAATATCAAAAGTCAGTGGAACCTTGTACGCGTGTCTCTTAGTAGGAGCCATTTTGTGGTCTTTACAGAAACACACAAATGAAATGAAATATCCGCGCGCTTCTTCTTCTACGGGGGCGGGTGCTCACCTTGGCGGTTGCTTACAGTAGAAGAAGAAGCGCTTCCTCTTCTATGGGGGCGGTTGCTTACCGTAGAAGAAGAAGCGCTTCCTCTTCTACGGGGAAAAAAGATGGCGGCTGTTTACCGTAGTTGCGAGACCTAAACTTTATGAAAATAAATATTAATATTAATCCATATATAAAGCGCACCGGGTTATTAGCCGCACTGTCAGCTTTTGAGAACATTTGTGGTTTTTAGGTGCGGCTTATGGTGCGGAAAATACGGTATTTTAAATTTGACGTGCCCATCAAAATGATTACAAATCAATTTAATCCTTGCTAAACACCAACATTTTAATATGTATCATGTCTTTTAAGAAGAAAACACTTTTAGATAAGAAAAACAATACAATCAACAATAGTAGTTGTATCAAGTAATGTAATAATAATGTAAAGCATTTACTTCTTCCAGCAGAATGACGTTGTCTCTTTTTAATAGATCCAACATGTACAATGAGTCACGTTACCAGGTTACCAGTTTTAATGCAATGTGCTGGGCATACTTGCCAACCTTGAGACCTGCCAGGGGGCGGGGTTAAGGGGGAGGAGTATAATCATAGCTAGAATTCACTTAAATACTTGAATTTCAAGTATTTCTTATATATATATATATAAATAAAATAATTACTTGACTTTCAGTGCATTCTAGCTATATATAAATATGTATTTTATTATATATATATACACATATGAATAAAATAAATACTTGAATTTCAGTGTTCATTTCTTTACACATATACACACATAACACTGCTCTCTACTCATTGTTGTATTTGAAAGTGCAATGCTTTGCAGCCTGTAACACAGCCTTTGAAGGAGCATAGGTATATGCAGTGTAATATTCTGGGTTGGAGTCAATAACCAGGCGAGGTGATGAAGTTACGTCTCTTTACTTCATACTTCAGAACCAACTCCCACACTTGCCGTCCGGGTGCGCAATACAACGTAAACCGTTGGCCAACCAAAAAATAACCACAGAACACTATAGTGTTCTGTGGTTACTTTTTAAAGGCCTACTGAAACCCACTACTACCGACCACACAGTCTGATAGTTTATATATCAATGATGAAATATTAACATTGCAACACATGCCAATACGGCCGGGTTAGATTAGTAAAGTGCAATTTTAAATTTCCCGCGAAATATCCTGCTGAAAACGTCTCGGTATGATGACGTTTGCGCGTGACGTCACGGATTGTAGCGGACATTTTGGGACAGCATTGTGGCCAGCTATTAAGTTGTCTGTTTTCATCGCAAAATTCCACAGTATTCTGGACATCTGTGTTGGTGAATCTTTTGAAATTTGTTTAATGAACAATGGAGATAGCAAAGAAGAAAGCTGTAGGTGGGAAGCGGTGTATTAGCGGACGGCTGCAGCAACACAAACACGTAGCCGGTGTTTCATTGTTTACATTCCCGAACGATGACAGTCAAGCTTTACCATTGGCCTGGGACAAGCTTTACCATTGGCCTGGGACAACAGAGACTCTTACCAGGAGGACTTTGAGTTGGATACGCATGCTTGTGGAGATGGGACAACAGAGACTCTTACCAGGAGGACTTTGAGTTGGATACGCGGTACCGTGAGTACGCAGCTGCGGCTTCCAAACATTTGATCGCTTGCCCGTACGTGCGTGCCGCTATGTGCATGTCACGTACGTAACTTTGGGGAAATATATGTGCTGTATGAACTTTGCGGAGGTGAACGGTACTTTGGGCTTTGGGATTGAGTGTGTTGTGCGGGTGTTTGATTTGTATTGGCGGGTTATATGGACGGGAGGGGGGAGGTGTTTGTTATGCAGCATTAATTTGTGGCATATTAAATATAAGCCTGGTTGTGTTGTGGCTAATAGAGTATATATATGTCTTGTGTTTATTTACTGTTTTAGTCATTACCAGCTGAATATCAGGTCCCACCCGCCTCTCACAGCAACTTCCCTATCTGAATCTTTTCCACTGCCCTCTAGTCCTTCACTCTCACTTTCCTCATCCACAAATCTTTCATCCTCGCTCAAATTAATGGGGAAATCGTCGCTTTCTTGGTCCGAATCGCTCTCGCTGCTTGTGGCCATGATTGTAAACAATGTGCAGATGTAAGGAGCTCCACAATCTGTGACGTCACGCTACTTCCGGTACAGACAAGGCTTTTTTATCAGCGACCAAAAGTTGAGAACGTTATCGTCGATGTTCTCTACTAAATCCTTTCAGCAAAAATATGGCAATATCGCGAAATGATCAAGTATGACACACAGAATGGATCTGCTATCCCCGTTTAAATGAGAAAATCTCATTTCAGTAGGCCTTTAAACCGTTGGCCAACCAAAAAGTTACTTTTTGGTTGGCCAACGGTTTACGTTGTATTGCGCACCCTGACGGAAAGTGTGGGAGTCGGTTCTGAAGTATGAAGTAAAGAGCGGACGTGACGAGAGGCTGTCCTCACTCAGGTCCGCACGGACCTGGAGGGGGCGTGCCTTAAGTCCGGCTGGAAATCGGGAGAAATTCGGGAGAATGGTTGTCCCGGGAGATTTTCGGGAGAGGCACTGAAATTCGGGAGTCTCCCAGAAAATTCGGGAAGGTTGGCAAGTATGGTGCTGGGAGGGTTACTATCGCACCAGGCTAGGCAGGGTGACAGACCACTGTGACCAACTGGAGCAGCTTCAGGCATGCAAAACGCATAACAAAAAGCAAAAAGAACGCTCGTATCTCTAAATACTTGTAAGTTAAGGTACTCGTAAGCTCAGCTTTCACTGTACTTCCAATTCCTCTGAAATGTCTTGGGAGAGGGCTCATGGTCGAGAATTATAATTCAATTCACATTAAACAGCTCTGGTGGGCATTCCTGCAGTTAGCATGCCCATGACATGCTTCCTCAACACTCTGTGCCATTGTGCTGTATGATAAAACTAAATATTGAATAGTGGTTGGCCTAAGGCACATACAGATAGGCCTTTTGTGTTTATAGAACAATCTTTGAGTTCAGCCTGTGGAAGATAGAAGCATGAACAAAATAGTTGTGTTTGTATTATTGTTGAGTGTATAAATACATCATTTATCTTGGTTATTAATATGGCAGGTTTTTAGCTACGGTTTTGATGTACTAAATAAAGTGGTTGGTCGGGCACTCTAAATGCCATTGTGTGTGTCTGTGTCACCTAACAGTTGAGTGTGTATCTCCCCTGCCAATGTAAGTGTGCATACATAATGTTCTAGGTGTGCACTGTATATAGGAGCAAACGTGCATGCACTTGTTTCCATGGTCATGCATTAACTACTATGCAGTGTGTGTTTAAGCATATATACAGTACGTGAGTGTGCATTCATGTTGTTTCCATAATATAAGCCATTTTTGAGGGGTGTTGGGGGTAGCCTGTTGTGTGAGCTGCATGCAGTTAAGTGGTCCTGTTTCACCAGAGAGGCTAGAGTGTTGTGTGTGACCCAGACAAACTTCTTAACCTGCACCACTTCACTGCACTCCTACCATTGCTGAGTACTTACCACACCTAACACAACCAGATGGAGAATAAATACTACTATACAGTGTGTGTGTGTGTGTGTGTGTATGTGCGTGTGCCTAAGTGTGATACATTAGTGATTCAGAGCATTCACATTTTGTGAACACACTCGGACATTCGTAACGTGCCTGGGCCCACTGCATGCCAAAAGTTTTGCACGTTTGGCTAGTGTGAGCGCACTAATCCGTCCTTCTGTCCACTTCCTTTTGGCACAATTGGGAGAGGTAACCCGGAGCACTGAATGATTCCATGCACACGCTCAATGTAGCCAAGTCATTACTGGAAGACAAAACATGTGGAATGCTCACTCACCTGCGTAATACAAACGTGGGTTTTAACTTTTGGATTATTTTGAGTCCACGTATAAAATGTTTCGGTTGTTGTTGAAAAAATTTCAATTTCTGCCTCTGCTAAATTGCACATGTCCATTACCAGTGCGTGCAAAACCCTGGCCCACCTCTTCCATTTTTGCCAGAGGAGGACTTGAACATGGATCAGCCAAACATTTGTAGACCTTACCGTAGCCTCTCATAATGACATGTAATTCAATTATTGTGATCGCTCCTCTTGCAAGTAATTAATGCCTTGCAAAAATAAACACCCATCAAAGACTGGAAATAATCCACAAAATCAGGAAAAACGCAGTAGTGCAGCAGTGTTGGGAAGTGAATGGACAAGCAAACGAGCCAAAGCACAAATGGTCGAGTTTTAGTACGTCTTCAATCTTTGGTCGGTTGCTTTGCTAGAAATATACGCACACACATCAACCGAAACAGGTCTGTGTGAATGTGTCAATTTAAAGGCGTAGTGATGTCATTGGTACAGTGTGTAAGGCGACAGGGCCCCTTTTTGGTATGCTTGACACACACACACACACACACACACACACACACACACACACACACACACACACACACACACACACACACACACACACACACACACACACACACACACACACACACACACACACACACACACACACACACACACACACACACACACACACACACACACACACACACACACACACAGTCCCAGTACTGGGCCTTGTGTTCTGTTTCCTTTGGCAACGGAAGTTAAGTATTTAGCAGTCTTGCTTGACAAAACAAATAGCCTCTGCGTGCCTCTTTCACCTCCTCATCATCATCTTCCTCACGCTCTATTTTTTTTAATCCACAACCCCCCTCCCCCCAGTGTGCCCTCTCCCTGCCCAGTTCGCACACTAACACGGCTCAGTGGCTCTATGGACACACACCATTCTCCATGCTCATTGTTCCGCCATGACAGCTTTTGTCCTCGCCACCCCTCCCTCCACTCCATCTCCCAAATTCACCACCACCCCCCCTTCCCCCATGCACACACACACACATTCCACAAGCGTAGAGGTCAAAGGGTGCAGCTGCCTCAAGAAAGGCAAAGAAGGAGAGGTACTCATTCACTTTCCGCTCTTTTCTGCAGAGGCGTCACTTTTAGGGGACACTCTTGGGCAGTGGTGGGCAATTAATTTTTTACCGGGGGCCGCATGAGCAACCTGAGCACTGCTGGAGGGCCACACCGACAATATTTCGATTAAATTTTGCTCAAATTATTTTTGATATACCGTAAGATAAATAGTAGTAATAATAATACATTTCATTTAACCTAACTCAACTTTATACAAAAGCAGATTGCTTTTGATGGTTTTATTTTTAACACTGTCTTACATAACACTTCCTGATGTATGCAATGCAAAAATGTCAATTTCTGTCACTTTATCCTGCATCCTCTTTAAAAGTCCAACATTTTTCCCCGTCAGATTTGGACAACCATCTGTTGTCACACCTGCCAGCTTGTCCCATTTCAGTCCTAACACGTCCAAACACGCATTTACCTATGTGAACAAGTCATTACCTGTGGTTGTCTCTTTAATTGGCTGCATGGCTGCCAGCTCCTCCGTGATTTGAAAGTCTGCAGTTATCCCATGTAAGAAGATGAGCAGCTGGGCGGTGTTACGTACATCGCAGCTCTCATCCAAAGTCAGCGAAAAACAGTCAAAGTCGGCCGTTCTGTTCTTCAGCTGAAGCTCCAAGTTTCCAGCGATGGTCTCAACCCGCCTCGTTACAGTGCGTCGGGAGAGTGATACATTCTCAAATGCGCCCCTCTTCTCCGGGCATATCAGCGCAACAGAGTCCAATAAGCACTCCTTAATAAACTCTCTATCAGAAAACGCCTTACTTTTTCTGGCGATTTTGTGAGAAATGACGAAATTTGTCCTGATGGCTGCATCTCTGGGAGTGTGAAATTTGGCAAAAAGTCCTTGTTGGGTTTGCAGTTTTACCATCAACGCATCAGCCTCCCTTGCACGCGCTTCATAAGACAGATTCCGGTATTTTTCCTCGTGCTTCGTCGTGTAGTGGCGATTCAAATTATATTCTTTAAACACAGCAACCTGTGTACCACAAATTAAGCACACGGCTTTACCTTTAATTTCTGTAAAGAAATACTTGGCAGTAGAGGTGTAACGTTACACAAAAATTTCGGTTCGGTACGTACCTTGGTTTAGAGGTCACGGTTCGGTTCATTTTCGGTACAGTAAGAAAACAACAAAATATACATTTTTGGGGTTATTTATTTACCAAATTTGCAAAATCTTCCACCAAAAATATTTTTCTTAGTGGAATATTTGATGTGAAGTAATCGGAACCTTGGATAGGTCAATAATTCATAATAACATTGATTTTGATTCAATATTATGTTTTGAGCAATGACAGTTTGAAAGAAAAAAAAACAGCTTTGTTTTATTAGTCAACATTACAACTTTTTCTAAATTACATTTCACCTTTAAGCTTTTTTATTTCACTTTTGTTATGTTTTTGTTTATTTTAATAGTATTTTTAGAATGTGCCGTGGACCTTTAAAACATTAGCTGTGGGCCGTAAATGGCCTCCGGGGCACACTTTTGACACCCCTGCTATAGATAATTAAAAAATGAAATCTGATAAATCTATGTATAAAAATCAGAGCCTGGCGACGCATGAGCGTTTATCATAACTCTCTCGCTCTCTCTGTCTCTGCCCCTCCCTCACGAATGCTGCCGCGCGCACAATTTGTTTTGTTTTTAACCTTCTTAACCCTGAACGTACATTGTTAATACACGCAACCATAACTCAAAATGACGGACATTTGAGGCATTTAAGAAACACCGCCCGGACAGCCCCGCAAAAGAGGACATGTCCGGTGAAAAGAGGACGTATGGTCAGACTATAAAAATGGGACCCATAACCTCCCTGCTTAGCACTCAGCAACACGGGTTGGAGTTGGGGGTTAAATCACCAAAATGATTGCTGCCCACTGCTCCCCAAGGGGATGGGTCAAATGCAGAGGACAAATTTCACCACATCTAGTGTGTGTGTGACAATCATTGGTACTTTAATCTTAATCTTAATCTATCCTAGCCCGGTCATTTCACCGGACATGTCCTCTTTTGCTAACATGCCAGCAGCTAACGGGCTACGATAGACTGACCATACGTCTTTTCTTCACCGGACATGTCCTCTTTTGCGGAGCTGTCCGGGCGGAGTTTCTTAAATGCCTCAAATGTCCGGCATTTTGAGTATTGTTTACACAACGTACAGTACACTACTTAATATGTCCGTGTGGAAACTCGTTCGGTACACCTCCGCACCGAACCGAAACCCCCGTACCGAAACGGTTCGATACAAATACACGTACCGTTACACCCCTACTTGGCAGTCCATGTCTTGTTGAAAACACGGCAATCGTCATCAACTTTTCTCTTTTTAGCGTCTCGGGGATAACCGGGCATCACTTGTTGCTATGCACCTTCACTCACAGGTTACACACGGACATATGTCCATAAATAACACTTTTCAAAATAAAAGCAGCACTGTTGTATTGCACGCACGACATACTGTAGATGTTTTTTTAAATTTATTTTGTAATTTGTGATTGCCGCTGTTCACATTCACTCACAATCGCGCACGAGCATATGTCCACACGAAAGTAATACAAATAACGCTTTTCAAAACAAAAGCAGCACTGTTTTATTGCACACTCGACATAAATAATTTTTAAAATTTATTTTGTAATTTATGATTGGCCTCACGCGGGCCAGACAGGGACGCACAAAGGGCCGGATGTGGCCCGTGGGCCGCCGAATGCCCGGGTCTGCTCTTGGGGGTACGGTCATGTCTACTGGCTTGTGTTGTGCTTATTTTTTGGGCATGTTTGTTGTATTGTCTCACACCGTTTACAATCATTTATTACACACCTTGTCAACACAAGCGAGGGAGGACCGTTGGACGCAATACTAACTCTTTTAGACAAGCAGACAACCTCCCCCACCCAAAATTATACTAATGGAAGTTTAAAGCTGCTTGACATTATAGCTGATATTACAGTAGCTTAGAGCAAGTAAAACATGTATGTCTGATAACCAAAATCTTTTTATTATTATACTGTATACCAGTGGTTCTCAAACTTTCTTCAGCAAGTACCACCACTGAAAACACTTGGCTTTCCATCATACCACCGTACTACCATAATGACCAACATTAAACTACAGCAGCGTAGTAGGCCTAAGAATTCATTAAAAACAAGGTAGAGGTTTTATTTAACAAATATACTTAATATTTTGGCCACTGTAACATTATACACAGTTTGAAAAGTAATACTGTGTTTGAATATTTAATCAAGTGATTATTTGGCATACCACTAGATGGCGCTCACATATCACTCGTAGTACATGTACCACAGTTTGAGAATCCCTGTTATATACAGTATATACACACTTTTACTGTATCTATAAAGACATTTTATATGAGATAATTAAATAACAAAAAGTTGGTAGTTAGTACAAGCCATTATTTTTCAACTAGGTCATCTCAGCACACATGAATTTAGAAATGAAATCTGTAATTTCTCGGTGTCTGCTTGTCACAGCAGGTGCCTTTGGACCACAACTCTGTTGGGCTCGTTAGGTGTGTTTTGATTTCATCATGCTGTGGTTTTGAGGTAGCGTTGGGATTTTACTGCATTTTGACTTGGTTTCTGTACTGTTCTTCATGCCGTGTCTTGAAGTGACAGAAAACAAGTGTTCAAGTTGCTATCAACAACTCAATTGCAGCATGTTTTGCAGATTAGCCTACTGTTGTGGTTTAGTCAATGTCTGACTTTTTTATTCCAAAGAAAGTTGTCAAATATACAGCGTTTTCTTTTTTTTACAACATATGTTAAATGGAAAAACAGTACACTTTTTTACTGAAAAAACTGGCAGTTTAGTCGCCATCATTTTACTGATAAATGTACGGTGGTTTTAATGACATATTATAACCCTGTATTATAAGTAATACAGAGTACAGATATTACATGTATGTTTCGTTAGTCAGTAGACAACAATAACAAATAGCAGTAGATCACATGACTTTAAGACAGCATCGATCTTATTCATTCAAATTATCCACAACATCATTATTCATATTTTACCTTACAATGTAGGAATTATACATCCAAACAAAACAATGTTGACAACGTTATTGACATGTCAACGGTAAAACAGCAATTACAAATAATTTACTGAATAATTTGTATAAACAACAAATGTGTAATTTAAACACATGAACAAATTACCAACAACAACAAATAGCATGTGAATATGTACTTATATGTTAGGACTGGAAGCTTGAAAGTCACTAGTGCTATTAGCATGAAGCATTGTCTTTTCCTACTGTATTTACACTCTCACATAGTTAAACAAGTTAAAATGACCACAATCACCCCCTAGTATACAAGAGGCACACTGCGTATGGCCAACAGTCACACCAGAGAAAGAGCATTGAAACTAAAACTTTACATGTAACTGTGAAAATACACAAATCTGGATTATTTGACAAATAAGACTAATTTAGAGCATGGAAACATACTCACTGTAAAAAGTGACATGACGTCCGACAAGGCAGCACAAATCTTCAATGTTTGCTTACAAACTAGGAAAGATAACATTTATGTCATGTGCTGTCATTCGTGTCACATTTCAGCTTCCAACTTCCAACTAGAGAAAACGCGTTGCAGTAAATTATATATTATTTTAATTTTTTTCCACTACACGGACACACACGCACGCAAACACACAAAAACACCAACTACAGTTGTAGTAGTAGTCCAAGAACCATTAAAAAATATCTATTAGTTTACTAAATAAATCACAAGTTACTTACAAGCTACTCAATACTTGAGTAGCCGTTTCACGGAATGGTTACTTATTCTTACTCAATTAATTATTTTGATGACTACTTTTGACATTTATTTGAGTCAAATTACTCTGAAGCAGTAATTCTCAAACTGTGGTACGTGGTTTGCGGGCTCTGGCTCCATCTAGTGGTACACAGTGTTTTATTTTCCTATATTCAAACACAGTGTTACTGTTCAAACTGTGTGTAATTTTACAGTGGCCAAAAATAATAGGTATACTATATATAAAACCTATGCCTAGTTTTTAATAAATACTTTGGCCTACTACACTACTGTATTTTAATGTTAGTCATTATGGTGGTATTTGGAGAGCCAAGTTTTTTCTAAGGTGGTACTTGGTGAAAAAAGTTTGGCAACCACCGATCTAACGTAACTGTACTCTTATTTTGACATGTACAATTTTTGACTACTCTGCCCACTTCTGGCCTTGTCTTATTAATAAATGCATGTGTACTTTCAGACTCTCTTCCGAGCTACTCTGAATAGGTTGCCATATAAATAGTTAGCAATAGATCCCAACATTGTTCATGTCAACAACAGTACATTTTTTGCATAAACATTACACTACGCTATGCTTGAAGTTGACTACATTACATTAACACTGCTAGTAGGTGACTGACATGCAAACAAATAAGTTATCACTATGTTTTTTGTTTTTTTTCGTGCAGGGCTCCCCTGGCAGGTGAGGAGAAGAAATGCCTTTTTAAAAGGCACTGCAGTTAAAAGCAAATGAACAAAAATAACCGTGCAAACCAATTAATGTATACACGGTAGTAAAAATACACATACTAAGAATGTTAGCGTCAATGCTAAACAACAAAAAAGATGTCCAGGCTGGCCCACAACTTGACTATGCAGGTTCACAATCACAACATCAATATTCAATATATTGTCATTTAGGAACTGTCATTTAGAAGCTGTCATTTAAAGGGCTACTGAAATGATTTTTTTCATTTAAACGAGGATAGCAGATCCATTCTGTGTCATACTTGATCATTTCGCGATATTGCCATATTTTTGCTGAAAGGATTTAGTAGAGAACAACGACGATAAAGTTCGCAACTTTTGGTCGCTGATAAAAAAAAGCCTTGCCCCTACCGGAAGTAGCGTGACGTCACAAGCTGGAGTGCTGCTCACATTTCCCTATTGTTTACACCAGCAGCGAGAGAGATTCGGACCGAGAAAGCGACGATTACCCCATTAATTTGAGCGAGGATGAAAGATTTGTGGATGAGGAAAGTGAGAGTGAAGGACTATAGTGCAGTGCAGGACGTATCTTTTTTCGCTCTGACCATAACTTAGGTACAAGGGTTTATTGGATTCCACACTTTCTCCTTTTTCTATTGTGGATCACGGATTTGTATTTTAAACCACCTCGGATACTATATCCTCTTGAAAATGAGAGTCGAGAACGCGAAATGGACATTCACAGTGACTTTTATCTCCACGACAATACATCTGCGAAACACTTTAGCTACGGAGCTAACGTGATAGCATCGGGCTCAAATGCAGATATAAACAAAAGAAATAAACCCCTGACTGGAAGGATAGACAGAAAATCAACAATACTATTAAACCCTGGACATGTAAATACACGGTTAATGCTTTCCAGCTTGGCGAAGATTAACAATGCTGTTGCTAACGACGCCATTGAAGCTAACTTAGCAACGGGATCTCACAGAGCTACGATAAAAACATTAGCGCTCCACCTACGCCAGCCAGCCCTCATCTGCTCATCAACACCCGTGCTCACCTGAGTTCCAGCGATCGACGGAAGGACAAAGGACTTCACCCGATCATCCGTGCGGTCGGCGGCTAGCATCGGCTAGCACGTCTGCTATCCAAGTCAAAGTCCTCCTGGTTGTGTTGCTACAGCCAGCCGCTAATACACCGATCCCACCTACAACTTTCTTCTTTGCACTCTTCATTGTTCATTAAACAAATTGCAAAAGATTCACCAACACAGATGTCCAGAATACAGTGGAATTTTGAGATGAAAACAGAGCTTTTTTGTATTGGATTCAAAGGTGTACCAATACTTCCATTTAACTAGTGACGTCACTCGCATACGTCATCATACAAAGACGTTTTCAACCGGAAGTTTAGCGGGAAATTTAAAATTGCACTTTATAAGTTAACCCGGCCGTATTGGCATGTGTTGCAATGTTAAGATTTCATCATTGATATATAAACTATCAGACTGCGTGGTCGGTAGTAGTGGGTTTCAGTAGGCCTTTAATGTGGAATTGTGCTCTCTCGTAGTTGTTACGTTTTATTTGTTTCTTGCATTGAGCAAAGAGAGCACAGTACCAAGTCAAATTCCTTGTGTGTTTATCATACTTAACCAATAAAACTAATTCTGATTCTGATATTGCTGCTTTAATCCACAGGTATTACAGGCTGATGGCTTAAAAGGTGCAGGTCTACTCGATGTGGACTTAAAAGGTTTTGGAGCTTCTAACAACTGCCTAGGGAGAGAAAGTCATTTAAAAAGTGGGAAAATGACAGCAGGTTTTGGATGACGGAACATGTTGGACATCAGTAGGCGAGCCAGGCGAGAGAAAATGGACATTTTTAAAAAGGTATGAACCACCGTGACCTGGCTGGGCTAATGCAAGGCCAAGCAGTGTGAAATCCTTCTTAATGGATGGAAAAGTGTCTTCCCGGCCTCCAAAAAAAGGGCGTCGCTCTCCCTCGATAACGCTTACACTCGTCGAAGTGAAAATTAAATCAGATTCCTCTTTGAACAGGGATGCGCTTTGAACTGAGGCCAGGGTCTCATGACACAATTTGACGGTGCGTATGCATGCAGGTGGGAATCCGCAGTCCCGTGGTTTCTCTGCAACTTTGAACTTCACATAATAAAGAAAAAAAGAAAAACCTTCCCATGTAAGCTCTCGCAAGAAATGTTGATGCATTAAAGGCGGTTCAAATATGTGTGACCTGGTTCAAATGTCTCTGCACAGTTCTCTCATTGTTCATTAGTTTGTCATTGCGCTGCACACATTTCCATCACATTAAAAAAAGAACATGACCGAGGTCGGGCAGTTTTCTACGATGGCCAATATGCCGCAATGTCCAAACGCTTAATGTTACTTATATCATTTAAGTGGCGGCTCGGGGGCCAAATC
Organism: Entelurus aequoreus; assembly: GCF_033978785.1. Lineage (NCBI taxonomy): Eukaryota > Metazoa > Chordata > Actinopteri > Syngnathiformes > Syngnathidae > Entelurus > Entelurus aequoreus. The sequence continues at coordinate 27,646,413 of NC_084742.1, read as the reverse complement.
CGGCCTAAGTATGAGTTCATACCGGTCCCACGAGCTCATGTCAAAACTTGGGAGACAAACATTTTTGCAGCAAATTCCTAAAAACACTAGAACATGGACAACTGCAAACACATTGGCAGATCCTTGCATTGACATTTAACCTTCCTAACAAACATCGAATACTTGGGTCCAAAATTGTGATTTACATAACTGGGGCATTCCTCAAGGCACCCCTTTAAGTCCCCTCTTTTTTGGAAGTTACATTTTTTTTTTGTAATGTAATTTATGTAACTAAGGTGTTGCTGTAGATTATTTACTTTAGATACAGTCATTTGTTCAGCGTATTTAGTTATACTAGTGTTGTTCCACAAGGCTGTATTTTAGGTCCTTTCTTTTTCATAATTTGGGCTATTCAACAGGTGGCCCGCGAGTTCAGAAAATATGTGAGCGACTTACATTTTTGCAGCAGATCCTTAAAAACACTAAAATGCTGTCAGAGAGATGATTTTTGACTATTTATTTATTTTTTTGCAGAAGATCCATAAAAACAGCAGAGCGCTCCTGTAACTGACAAAATTAAAAGACCAAAATCAAATATCTACTGTAGAGGACACCGGTTTTCTGTAATATACAAAATAAGACTGATAGTGAATGGAGAAGGCCAGCCCCAAAGTCCAAAACTATCTAGTTGAATAGATCAAAGTATTTGGAATGTTTGGATCTCAACATGCAAATCCCCCACTCGTGTTGGCAGGTCAGGGGTTAGAGTCTGCATCAGAGGACACAGGACATTCAGAAACGGCGTCTAAAGAGCGATATATGCATATTTTTTGCACTCCACTTGCGCTGTCATTAGCAAAGATGTTCTCATGCGGGCCCTAGAAATGTATGCAAATGACACAAAAACACACTTGAAAAGAAGACGCCTCCAGAAAGCTTCTTTATCATCAGCAGCAAATGGTGCGCTTCAGCTGTTAAGAGAAATCCAGCCCGTACACACTACATATCCTGCGTAATGACGCCTTCTTTTTTTCCTCCAAAGATGGAAAACAATTTGAATTGCTTCTCTGCCGGGTTTCAGAGGACAGAAACACTGTTAAAATACATTTTAATGGTGGTAGCCTTGAGCAATGATGTTATATAGGAAGAACTACACATGCACACACACACTAAGGGCAGATTGCTCCTAAGTCGTCCCCAAAATTCACCTTCAGTGTTGACACTAAATTATAAATGTAAAGCAACAATGTCCTCTTGCGTCAAAATGCCCCAACAATGATCTCCATATCCCAAAATGCCCTCATGCATTGACTTTACATAATTGTGTCCTTATATTATGTCCCGGAAGGTCTTCTAATGCAAATACGTTGCAACAAGTGTTGAGTTCATCTATGCAAAAGTGTCCCAACATTGATAATGTCCACAAAAACTATTACGTGCCAAAAAGTATTATGTCCACATATATTGTAAATATGTCCCTATATTGAAGATGATATGTCTCCTTATGTAGGTATGTCCCAAAAAATGACCATGACCCTGTTACATAGACCATGTCCACAATACAAACCCCAGAATAATTATTACTCTTATGCAAATGAATATGTCCTACCATAGTTTAAGTCAACAGAAAATATTTACCAACAAGTATTATCTCCACATCAAATATATTACAGTATATGTCATTGAAGGATCACTCTGCCAAATACAATACAGTCGTCCCTTTTTTTACGCTGTCAGTTGGTTCCGGACATCCATCCATCCATTTTCTAGCGCTTGTCCCTCTCGAAGTCGCGGTGGTGTTGGAGCCTATTACAGCTGCATTTGGGCGAAATGCGGGGTACACCCTGGACAAGTCTCCACCTCATCACAGGGCCAACACAGATAGACAGACAACATTCACACTCACATTCACACACTAGTGCCAATTTAGTGTTGCCAACCAACCTATCTACAGGTGCATGTCTTTGGAGGGGGAAGAAAGCGGAGTACCCTGAGGGATGAAGATGCAACCTCCACCCAGAAAGACCCCAAGCTCGGGGATTGAACCCAGGACCTTCTTGTTGTGTGGTACCAGCACTAACCCCTGTTCCAACGTGCTACCCGTTCCAGACATGACATGAATACATTTCCGTAAATTAGGAATGAGAAATTAAATGTTTTCTTAACTACAACATAAATAACTGTTTACAACCTTCTAAATGTGTTTTTAAACATTATGAGAGCCATCTAAACATGAACTATCACACATAAATCACCTTTACACTCTTTTAATCTAATATAGTACTGCTGGCTTAGGCTGAGCCAATCAGTGATCACGATACTGAACAGCATGCGCTGATTGGTTTGGCATCCTCTAGTGGTCAATAGCGCTGTAGCTTTGATATATTTGGTTTACTTAGCCATTTTCATGTTTGAAATGCTTAATTTAGAACCACAGAAATTGTAGAATATGCTGTAAAAAAAATGTATTATATGAAAAAAAATCCACAATGCGAGGGGTGACTGTATATACAAATATAGCCCAGCAAATATTACACCCACATGTACAAGAAAAAGGAATGAGATGTCGACTAATGTAAGTACACAATTTCCCCTTATTCTAACTGATATTGGCGGTGCACCACAACAAAATATTAGCCGCCTCATCTTAAAAATGAAGGTGTTTTACGTGAAGACAAAGTAAAGTAATATAATGTAGTGCAGCGTCCAGAAAAAGAAAAACAAAGTCTGACGCTCTTTTTAGCTTTTATTGCCAATCTTATGCTAACAACCGGTCCAATTCCAGCACTTAATCCCTCCCGTGCACACACGTCCACCTATGCGTCCTATAAACACAATAACATTTCCTCATTATGATCACCATAACACACAAACATACACTTTAACACCAACAGGTAGTTACAGTATGAATGGATATATATATAGTTTAGTATTTGCGCACTATTGACTGGTGATTAGGGATGATACTCAAAACCGGTTTTCCCGGTTGTTCGCTAAGAAAATAACCGAGTCCTCGGACTCGAATCCCTTTTTGAGAACCGGTACCCGTTATCGAGACCACTATAGTAAAGAAAAGAGTTGGTTCTTTATTCGAATCCCTCGGAACGAATCCCGTCCCGACCAGAAATGCTCCGTGTGACATCACAATAAATCAGTCACGTAGCTCAGTCATTAGGCGCAGATAGCGAAAGCAGGAAAACAATGGACGCAATGGCGCTCCAAGGTGTAATAAAGTTCAAAACAAAAGGTATAATCCAATGAATAACTTTACTGAGAGATTCGAGCAGGGTACAAACTCATGAAGAACACTTTTACGACCCACCGGAAACATAGCAACCAGGCTAGCAACGCACCTCCTTTACGGCAGCTGGCGCAACGTTCTTAAAGAAACCGCAGCACATACATATATATACAACACATCTCCCTTTTTTAACTTTTGTTTTTCACACTGTATATGTGTTGTCTGTCTAATTATAAATAATGCAGACGAGGCGTGTTGGCTGAGTTCTTGACGTTTACTTTCACGGGTGACGACATGCAACAACACTTTTCGGGGCTACCGCGCATGCTCGTCACTCCCGTTGCATGATGAGTAGTGTAGTTGTTATATTCCCTAGCTCGTAACATCTTTCCCCCTATAAAGAAATAATGTTAACTCAATAAAGTGTATTTCTTTTTTTAGCTTTAACTTTTCATTTTTTAGCATTGTAACCACATTTGCAAACAACTTTTCTCTTCATAGAATTTTCTTTCTTTCTTTAAAGTGCAAAAATGTCAAAGCATCATAACAAACAGTTATGTCAAATAGCAGTAGAATTGCACTTTTTGGAGAGCTGTATTATTTCCAGTTTGGTGCCCAAGGGACTGATTTTATTTAACACTATATTATTATGTATACACCTATAGTGATCACAGAGACAGGTTGTTTTTGTGTTACTGTATATATTTGTTTTTCTGAAAAATCCCACTTAATATACTTTGGGTAACAACAGTCAATGTTTATTTATTTTATTTTATTTTTTCAGGGGGGTAACAGTCAATATTTATTTATTTATTAGATTAAATTGTTTTCTTATATAATAAAAGTGAGCTTTTGTTAAACCAAATATTGTGTGTTTTTTTCCATGTACAACAACCTATCTGGACTCGATAAGAAAATCGATAAGGAATCGGTTCGATAAGAGGATTCGATAATAGACTCAACTCGATAATTTCTTATCAAACATCATCCCTACTAGTGATGCACCGCAAATTTGGCCGCCGAAAGAAGACGTACCTGAACACCGCTGCCGATACTGAATGATGTGTTTCAAAAGCCATATGCACGAGGTTGCCTGGACCCAAGACAGCATGTTCACATTGTGGACAAACTTTAATGTATCCGAGATATACCAGTGAACACCAATCTACAAAATGTAAAAGGCCAGCGGCAGCTTTAAAGGAGAAGAAGGCTCCCAGCAGCGCAAAACAAGTGTGACGTCAGGCTTGCTGCAGTTTGCTTTTCGTCACGGACATGGAGCGACAGAAGAAAATAGTCTCTAAACCTGAGTAAAGTCTAAAATAACACCAAAAAAAGATGCTAAATGTGTTGCTACTGTATTTTTCGGATTATAAGTCGCAGTTTTTTTTTAATAGTTTGACCGTGGGTGCGACATATACTCCGGAGCGACTTATGTGTTAAATTATTAACACATTACCGTAAAATATCAAATAATATTATTTATCTAATTCACGGAAGAGACGAAGCAAATGTCAGCAATCGTCACACACACGTCAGCAATCGTCACACACACGTCAACCAATAAGAATTCAGCGGGGGAGGGTCATGGCAGAAGTGCATTGTGGGTCATGGGATTCTAACTGCTATATGCTATATGCTACTGCTGTAGCTATTAAAATGGATCATTTCAACATTGGCGGTAACTTATAAAAACTGAGAAGGGCTGAACAAAAATGGCACCTAAAAGGAAATCATATACTGCAGATTACAAGCTGGACGTAGTGAAATATGCAGCAGAAAACGGCGATCGAGCAGCATAAAGAAAGGGCTCTAGCGGCGCATACCAGGAGCGACAACGAGGAAGAAGATTTCATCGGATTTAGCGATCAGGAGTGACAGATTGTTTGGTAAACGTATAGCATGTTCTATATGTTATAGTTATTTGAATGACTCTTACCATAATATGTTACGTTAACATACCAGGCACATTCTAAGTTGGTTATTTATGCGTCATATAACGTACACTTATTCAGCCTGTTGTTCACTATTCTTTATTTATTTTAAATTGCCTTTCAAATTCTATTCTTGGTGTTGGATTTTATCAAATAAATTTCCCCCAAAAATGCAACTTGTACTCCAGTGCGACTTATATATGTTTTTTTCCTTCTTTATTATGCATTTTCGGCCGGTGCGACGTATACTCCGGAGCGATTTATAATCCGAAAAATACAGTCGTTGTTTTTAATAAAAAAAGAGTGACTAAAAGGATTAGAAAACCTAGAAAAAAAAATTCACAAAGTACATTGTACAATAAGCAGCAACAATTGAAAAATACAGCAAAACGATATGTCAGACAAATTATATGTTAATACTATAATTATTAATAATAGATTTGTTTAAAATGTATGTATACATTTTTTTGGCTTTTCAAATAAAATATATGCATCATAGCAAATAATGACATCATATTGACCACACCCCCACCAAGTTCCTAGCCATGCCCCCAGCACCACAGGTATCTTGGCAATCTAGGAGAAACCCTTAAGTATGCCCCAAAAATGATCACGTCACCCATGCAATTATGTCCCAACGTTGTTAATGTACACTAATCCAAACATGTCAAGTCATGATAATATGATCTGAAAAGTATTACATCCGTATTACAAATAATGTATGTTCCATCATCATAAAGTTGTTACGGCACATGCTTGTAGCGTCATTCCCTCCGCCCACTACACGGCTGTGTACAATCTGCAATCAGCGCACCTGGATCTAATAAAGCTCGACAGTATAAAGACCAATGCAGCCGACGATCCAGCGCCGGAACATAGCTCTCTGTCCACAGTCAGCTTCACGCTCTGCCTTGTCTCCTATGTTTGCTCTCCGTATTCCTCTGCTCCTTGTGCTCACTTGTTCCTGTCGTTTCCCTGTTCCCGCAGTATCCTCCGTCGCCTTGGAAGTGAGCTGTGCGCCTCACTTCCCTGGATCCCTCCCGGACTCTGACTGCCTCCCTAGATCCTCGACTCCCCTCGCTTTGGACACGGACCTCAGGATGCCTCTCTCCAGCCCCACGGACCTCCCGCTTGGATCACGGACCTTCTTCTGCCCAGCCCCTTTGGATTTGTTTGCCTTTCCAACCAACACGCACTTACAACAACCTCCTGGTAATATTTACTTGTTAATTCCTGCACATAGTCTTGCATGCACACACATAGTAGCATACACACTCCACTCACTCATCAAGCTCAATAAAACCCTGTTGAGCGATACTTCCTGTGTCGTGCCGTCTCCTTCCCTCCTGTCGTACATAACAAAAGTCAATGATACTTGCTACTGTGTTGCATTCCTGTCCTTGAATCAGTTAATAAATGTGTCTGGTTGCGCCATTTTTGGTACAGCAGCATTGTAAACAGTCAGCTTCCGCTAAAATGTAAAAAAAAATAAAATGGTTAAATACTTACTTTTGTGTTTACATGAAATTTACCAAATATGCACTAGAAGGCATTACATTTTTGTTCAGAACCAGCTACTTTGTTGACTTTCTTTTCATTCATGTCCATTAAACAGTGTTGAAGCTGAGTGCCCATTGATTTCAATGGGGGAGCAGAGTGGGTTGTTCTACTGCAGCCAAACTGGATAGTCACAGGATAAATGGACGCCCATCGGACGCTCTGCGTCTCTGGAAGTGGACGCTAAGCTTCTGCATGATGATTGAATGATTTGTCTGAGGCTGAATCCTTTTTTGGTGGACAGCAAAATGAGCGATTAATATATCATATAAACCACTGCCAGAGCATTTTTTAAGTTTTATTCTGTTGTTCCGAGTTTATATTAATTCAAATTTTCTTTGTAAAATCTAGACACTTGGAGACTTTACTTGTGTATACAAAATAGCTGAAAATGAGCTTCCCCTACTTGAAAGACCAGCAGCCGCCACTGGTACATTACAGATGAGTTCTTCTGATACTCTTCACAACTTTTGGACGACTGCTGCATACTGAAAAGTGAACAATTTACAAACAAACACCCACACACTCCATCCTTGACCTTCAGGCTTTTTTTTTTTTTTTGCTGCACCAAGTTTTGCGTTGGCACTCAAAGCTTTTCCAAATCTAATTTAGGGGATAATCTCTCTATTGATTTCGCTTAAAAAACGATTCTTTCTTTTTTGTGCTTTGCAACATAAAATGCAACAAGAAAGTCAGCTGTCTCACTTGGCAACACACAGACAGTAAGCAGGTATCTCACACACACAGAAAGCTATCATGCTGGAATGGCATTAATATTAATGTGTGTGTGTGTGTGTGTGTGTGTGTATGCGTGTGCGTGTGTGTGTGTGACTGTGCAGTCAGCAGAACAGATTAGCAGCAGTAATGATGAGCATGTAATGATAAGGCGACCACAGCAGTATAAACAGGACCTCCTTTAACGGCCCCAACGCAAAGAAGCAAGTAAGACTCATTATGCCTTAACAGCCATTAGATTAGCATTAGTTCCTCTTTGAGGGGAATATTGCAGTGTTGGATTAGCAACACTGGCGAGCCCTTCAGAGAATGTTATTAGCATCGATTTGCTGCTGCAGACAGCAGCTTTTCTTTTTCTAAATACGACTACACCAGGGCTGTCCAAACTTTTTCCAATAAGGGCCGATTAAAAAGTACAGAAAAATTGAAGGATGCAGCGGCAACTTTGATATTCTTTATCTTCACCAGACAAAGCCTGTATTAATGTTGTACCTAACATTATACATTAATTTATTTTATTTTTTAGAATATGCAAAGGGACGATAAAAAACAAGCTGCGGGACCAAAAACGACACCCTGGCCGCATTTTGGACATGACTGGGTTAATAGTGCCACAAGTCAGGCATCAGTTTGAAGAAAAATACCTTCCTCTAAGACCTAAAGTATTTTTGTCTTCAAACCTAATGCATTGCTGGAAGAAGTGGTTTCACGCCAAGCTTGTTCGTTGCATCCAGTGTGACAGGAGACGACGCCGACCAAGACAAGTGTGATGGGGCCTAGTGAGTTGTAAAAATACAACGCCAAGGGATAAAAATGTCAAACGACAAAGACGGTGTTGGTAAATAGAATGACAGGAAACATGAAAAAAAAACATATTTAATCGTAGATGTGATCTAAAAAGTGCTCATGTGTTCACTAGTAGCATTGTCTGTATTGTGGCATGTACAGTGGTACCTTCGAGATACATTGGCTGCTGTCAACTCTGACCCCGAATTTTCACAGCAGCGCACTCTTTCCGTTTTTATTCAAGTCAATGTGTCAGTTTCCACCGCCATGTCGGTGCCGTTCTGCATAACTGTGCTAAATATACAAAGAGCCGTCGCCAGGATGTTTAATTTAGCTCAAATCTGCCTGTGTTGGACAGAAAGTCATGCACAAACATAAAATAATTTTATTTTGAAAGCAATCGGAATAACTTATCTGTTTTAAAGGCGGAACGTATTTTACACTTTGAAACTAATGGCCGGGGACGGACATGAAGTCAACTTGTCGTTGGTTTTCAGATGGAATTTCACCTCATTGACACAAATCAATGAGGACATGCTGATTCTGGAGGTTCAAATTTAGAGAATCATTTCATAGGCATATCTAGGGCAGCTATATGGCGATATGGGGTCCTGTGTCAGATACTAGCCGATACAGGGGCCAGGGAAGCAGGGGAGTAGTTAGCAGGAGTTGAATGAGATGTTGATACTGTTGTGTTGTTGTTGCTACAAAAAAAATAAAGTCGTTCTGCAAGAAAAAACTGTCGTCTTACCTGTGGGTATTGATGGACGGCAAAGCTCGAGA